>NC_143040.1:67544249-67701749 GCF_057628025.1 Oncorhynchus mykiss
AGTGAATTTCAAGCACTGACTCAACCACAAAGACCAGGGAGGTTTTCCAATGCCTCGCAAAGAAGGGCACCTATTGGTAGATGGGTAAAAAAATAAAAAAGCAGACATAGCTGTGGTTACTGCCAAATGTGATTGTATCATGTATTGACTAAGGGGGTTGAATACTTACAGTTGAAGTCGGAAGTTAACATACACTTAGGTTGGAGTCATTAAAATGTGTTTTTCAACCATTCCACACATTTCTTGTTAACGAACTATCGTTTTGGCAAGTCGGTTAGGACATCTACTTTGTGCATGACACAAGTAATTTTTCCAACAATTGTTTACAGACAGATTATTTCACTTATATCACAATTCCAGTGGGTCAGAAGTTTACATACACTAAGATGACTGTGCCTTTAAACAGCTTGGAAAATTCCAGAAAATGTCATGGCTTTAGAAGCTTCTGATAAGCTAATTGACATCATTTGAGTCAATTGGAGGTGTACCTGTGGATGTATTTCAAGGCCTACCTTCAAACTCAGTGCCTCTTTGCTTGACATCATGGAAAATCAAAAGAAATCAGCCAAGACCTCAGACAAAAAACTTGTAGATCTCCACAAGTCTGGTTCATCCTTTTCCAAATTTGATGAATTTCCAAATGCCTGAAGGTACCACGTTCATCTGTACAAACAATAGTATGCAAGTATAAACACCATGGGACCACGCAGCCGTTGCAACTGCACATGGGGACAAAAATCGTAGTTTTTGGAGAAATGTCCTCTGGTCTGATGAAACAAAAATAGAACTATTTGGCCATTATGACTATCATTATGTTTGGAGGAAAAAGGGGGAGGCTTGCAAGCCGAAGAACACCATCCCAACCGTGAAGCACGGGGGTGGCAGCATCATGTTGTGGGGGTGCTTTGCTGCAGGAGGGACTGGTGCACTTCACAAAATAGATGGCAACATGAGAAGGGAAAATTATGTAGATATATTGAAGCAACATCTCAAGACATCAGTCAAGAAGTTAAAGCTTGGTTGCAAATGGGTCTTCCAAATGGACAATGACCCCAACCATAATTCCAAAGTTGTGGCAAAATGGCTTAAGGACAACAAAGTCAAGGTATTGGAGTGGCCATCTCAAAGCCCTGACCTCAGTCCTATAGAACATTTGTGGGCAGAACTGAAAAAGTGTGTGCGAGCGTGGAGGCCTACAAACCTGACTCAGTTACACCAGCTCTGTCAGGAGGAATGGGCTAAAATTCACCCAACTTATTGTGGGAAGGTTGTGGAAGACTACCTGAAACGTTTGACCCAAGTTAAACAATTTAAAGGCAATGCTACTAAATACTAATTGACCATATCTAAACTTCTGACCCACTGGGAATGTGATGAAATCAAATCTGAAAGAAATCATTCTCTCTACTATTATTCTGACATTTCACATTCTTAAAATAAAGTGGTGATCCTAACTGACCTAAGACAGATCATTTTTACTAGGATTACATGTCAAGAATTGTGAAACACCTTAGCCAAATGCATTTAAACTCAGTTTATGTAAACTTCAGACTTCAACTGTATCTAACCAAACTATAATAGTGTTTCATTTTCAATTAATAAAAATATATACTTTTTCTACCAATTTGACTTTTAAGTATTTTGTGTAGATCTTTGGAAAAAAAAAGACAATTAATTTGAATCCCACTTTGTTACACAACTGTGGAAAAAAAATCAGGGGGTTTAAATACTTTCTGAAGGCACTATACAATATTGTTTTCCAGAGTTTCCTTACTCTTCGCATCCTGACTGGTTGCATCACTCACTACCTGGTATGGCAACTGCTCGGCCTCTGACCACAAGGCACTACAGAGGGTAGTGTGTACGGCCCAGAACATCACTGAGGTCAAGCTTCCTGCCATCCAGGACCTCTATACCAGACAGTGTCAGAGGAAGGCCCTAAAAGTGGTCAAAGACTCCAGCCAACCTAGTCATAGACTGTCCTCTCTGCTACCGCATGGCAAGCGGTACCGGACCACCAAGTCTAGGTCCAAGAGGCTTCTAAACAGCTTCTACCCCCAAGCCATAAGATCCCTGAACATCTAGTCAAATAGCTACCCAGACTATTTACATTGCCCCCCCCCCCCCCCCACACTCTTTTACACCACTGCTACTCTGTTTTTATCATATATGCATAGTCACTTTAATAACTCTACCTTCATGTACATATTACCTCAACAAACTGGTGCCCCCGCACATTGACTCTGTGCCCCCCTGTATATAGTCTTGCTATTGTTATTTTACTGCTGTTCTTTAATTACTTGCTACTTTTATTTCTTATTCTTATCCGTATTTATTTTAAACTGCATTGTTGGTTAGGGTTTCATAAGTAAGCATTTCACTGTAAGTTCTACACGTGTTGTATTCGGCACATGTGACTAATAAAATTTGATTCAGAACAGTTTGCATGCTGATGTTAAGCAAATGATGTGAAAGCAATGCGGCAGACCACATTTGCATTAGCCAATGGGCTCGTCCAATTCTGAACAGGAGAAAATAAGTGCACGAACCAATCTGATGTCTAACCTCGAATCAACTTGTGAGAAAAAAAAAACTATGTAGAAACCGTTACAATGCAGCGAAACTGACCAGGGTCAGAATGTGCTTACTTTGAATGAGTCTCACCTTGGGGCGGCAAGGTAGCCTAGTGGTTAGAGCGTTGGACTAGTAACTGGAAGGTTGAAAGTTCAAACCTCCGAGATGACAAGGTGTCGTTCTGCCCCACTGTTCCTAGGCTGTCATTGAAAATAAGAATTTGTTCTTTACTGACTTGCCTAGTTAAATAAAGATAAAATAAAATCTTGTGACTTATTTTTTTTTTTTTTGTGTCCTCCTAAGCAAAATACCCAGAGATCAAGTCCCTGATGGGGCCTGACCCCCAGTTGAAGTGGGTGGTGACAGGGATGGTCCTCACCCAGCTTCTGGCTTGCTACATGGTCCACGACCTCCCCTGGAAGTGGGTGTTCTTCTGGTCATACGGCTTCGGCGGCTGCATCAACCACTCGCTGACCCTCGCCATTCACGATATCTCCCACAACGTTGCGTTCGGCAACAAGCTGGCGCGCCTCAACCGCTGGTTCGCCATATGGGCCAACCTCCCCATTGGACTGCCCTACTCGGCCTCGTTCAAGAAGTACCACATCGACCACCACCGCTACCTGGGTGGCGATGGCCTAGATGTGGACATCCCCACGGACGCGGAGGGCTGGTTCTTTTGCACACCCCTGCGGAAGGTCCTGTGGCTCTTCCTCCAGCCATTGTTCTACGCACTGCGCCCTCTAGTGGTAAACCCCAAGCCAGTCTCCAGACTAGAGATGATGAATGCCGCTGTTCAATTTGCAGTGAACTTTGTGATATTCTACCTATGGGGGCTGAAGCCAATTGTTTACCTCATAGCCGGGTCCATTTTATGCATGGGCCTACATCCCATCTCTGGACACTTCATAGCGGAGCACTACATGTTCTTGAAGGGACACGAGACATACTCCTACTACGGCTCACTGAACCGGATCACCTTCAATGTGGGTTACCACATGGAGCACCATGACTTCCCCAGTATACCTGGCAGTAAGCTGCCTCAGGTGAGTTGAAATCTCAAACACAGTGTTGATAGCGGACCACCATTTTTAGGTCAACTATGATTTTAGGTAAATCCAATCTGAAATCTCAATGGACTACCATGATTTTAGGTCTGATATTAAATCTCAATAATGTACCATGATTTTAGGTCAACCAACCCCCCCCCCCCCCCCAAAAAAAAAAAAAAAAACTTGATCAGTGGCTAAGGGAAATGATCACTGGTTTCAGATGTCTGTCTCAAGATAATGCTCTAAACAATATCCCCAATGGGAGAGTCATCAGATAGTAGATGAGAGAGGCATGTCAACCGCAGGAGGTTGGTGGCACCTTAATTGGAGAGGATGGGCTCCTGGTAATGCCCGGCGACGGAATTAGTAGAATAGTATCAAACACATAGTTTGATGCCATTCCATTCTCTCCGTTCCAACCATTATTATGAGTCGTCCTCCCCTCAGCAGCCTCCACTGGTTTCAACTGGAAGTATTGCTTAAAAGACTGGCCTGAATTTATAACTCATTAACTATTGGTGTAATGCCTGAGACAAATATAATCTTTTTACACTTTCTATCCTCTACAAACAAGCACTCTAAAGTCAACTGTTGTGGGTGTTTTTCTTTGTCCTCAGAAAATTCCAGAAAATGTGTGCACCTCCTATACATTTTTGTCAGTTGTGGGAAAGATGATTATACTCCTAAATGACAAGCCCTATTGATATTTGCTGTTACCTAGGAATTACAATTCATTATCAACCTCAAATAATAAACTGACATGTTGCAGTCTGACATGACTTATGTTGGCTCCTCGTGCTGACAGAGTCCCCTCTGATATGTTATCTGTGCCAGGTGAAGAAGATGGCAGCAGAGTACTACGACTCCCTACCACAGCATACTTCCTGGACCCGGGTGTTGTGGGACTTTGTCTTTGATGACAGCATCGGTCCCTACACCAGGATCAAGCGGGAATATAAGCTGGTCAAGCAGGAGTAGGTGCCACATCAAAACACTTTCCCCAATATTCAGTGGTACTGATTGTCACAGTGAAACATTGGTTTCAGACAGGCTCCTTTTCACCTTGTTTTATCATGTGATTTACTTGACAATAGCACACGTGGGCAGTCAAAAGACACAATGTCAATCATTAGGTTTACCATACTGTGAGTGTGCAGAACAGTGCAGAGAATGAAACGTTAAAACTTACTTTGTAGTAAGAGGAGCTGTATTTCAGTGAAGCTCTGTTTGATGCTCACCACACAAAAGTTGTTTTTAATCAAGAAAATAAATAGATAATATTGCTAACAATGTTTCTAACAGAAATGTAATTGAATAAAAAGTTATGTTATTACATGTGTGAGGTTTCTGTGTGTGAATATAAATCTGTAATGCTAGAACTATGTAACAGGTATTTCTTTACAAGAGCTATTTTAAGAACAAAAGCACAACTTCTATATCAGGTTTTGTATAGCCTACACCGTACGTGTACATTATATATTTTTTTTACTATTGTAACATCTGATGGAAAATGTTTTATTTTTTATTGTCATAATAATTGAAGAATGAAACACACCACTCCATACTGTAGACAGGAGACAGGTCTATGGTTTGGTTTAAATTCATTTACTTTCCCATTTTTTTGAAATTTAATTCAGAACTTAGTCAAAGTGAATATGTCACAGCCGATATTAAATCATATTTTCCCCCAATATTTTTTTTCTCCTTTCATCACAAAAAACGTTGGAATTGATTTATGTATACTTTTAATTTATTTTGCAACTGGCTCCATTTTCACATATCAAATTCAAGTTCAACCTTAAAGTAACTGTCCAGTGAAAATCTCACTTTTAAATGTCCATATTCTGTTAAATCATATCCAAATAATGTTGATGACTCATCCTACACTCATATGTGGCCAAAGCATAAATTGGAGAGAAAAAAAACATTAAAAAAAAACCCACCTCAAACTTGTATCTCAAACAGATCGAATAAAAAATGCTATTTCCTCATAGAGAATGATGTCATCCTACCTCATTGGCTGAGCTGGCCAATCAGCGGTTTACTCGTGTGAATATTTTTAATGATCGGCATACACCCACACCATTCTGTTGTTAAGATACGCCCACACCATTCCAACACAGAAAAGCTGCTTTTTAACATGCGTTTTGTAATTTAAGTATTTCATTCATATTGTAATTATAGGTCATGTTTCATTGAAAACTGGACAGTTACTTTAAATAGCAAGGAGGATATTCACAAAAAAAACAAACCACCATTGTAAATGTACCACCATTTTGAAAACCCAATTTAAAAACAAAATGCATGGTTAATACACCGGACAAACCATATAGACCAGGGGTGTCAAACAGAGGGGTTCCGGCCCGTGAGGGGTGAGGGGTTCCGGCCTGTGAGGGGTGGTTTGAGTAAAAAAAAAAAAAAAATTTTTTTTTGCATATGTTTTTATTTTTTTAGGTGGGGGGCGACTCAATATACAAAAATGACTAAAACCAAGTCAAAACTGTGTATAAATGATAATGGACCTACATTCATACTGTTTCTTGACTGTGTCCAACTCGCTAATAATCACCAAAATGAAAGCTAGACAATATGGCAGCATCGAGGGGGGGTGGACATTTTGACAGCAAGGAAATGTAACTCATTTTCATTGCGGCCCTCCGGACCTTGTTGAAGACCGCGTTTGACACCTCTGATATAGACTACTGTATGGGTTTCGTAGGGGCAGCCTAGGGATCATTTGATCTATTTTGGGAATACGTAGATGGTGAATTTACAGTTGTTGGTACGTTTTTTGAATGATCCCAAAATTACAGTGATTTTTATACACCGGAGTTGTGTTTATTAGGGCACAAAATGGAACATATTTTTAAAACGTTTTACAATGGAGAACGGTACTCCCTCCCCGGTTGTCCAGTTTTATTCCATTTGAGGCCCAATGAACACTGCCCTGTTACTGGTAAATAGATCAAAAGCTTTTTAAAAACTGAGGTCAGGTGACTAAAGCATAGTATGTGCCATACGTGCTGGTCAAACACCCAAGGATAAAGTAAATCATATAAAATATAAAAGTCTGATGTAATTGGTGTGCACGTTTCCTCTAGAACCCACCAATGAAGAACAACAGTTTGTCTTTTGTCTCTCTCTCTCTCTCTCTCTCTATATGATGGTATGAATAATAAAATAATCACAGTTTAAAAAAACAATAATAATAAAACAGTAAAAACTTAAGAAAACAAAAAATATTTTCTATTGTAAGACTTAGAACAGACTGAGAGCTGCAAACTGGACTGTCTCGAAATGCACAGAAATGGGAGGGGGGGAAAAATGAAAAAGGTGCAAGCGTCTATCCATCCTTCCGTCCGCACATCCTTTGTTCATGTAACCATTATTTTCTCTCTCATTCACTTTCCTTCTCCAACTTCTTCTTCTTCTTCTTCTTCTTCTTCTTCGCCTTTCTGTTCTGCACAGCAGACTCAATGTTGGCTCAACCTTTCTGCAGCGTCACAGCAATATTTTCACAGCGTCACAGAAATGTTGAGAACATTCCTTTCCAGCACACCTTCTAATCCTTCATACTCCAGCACATCCTCTTGTCCACTGATTAACATGTATGGATTCGACCAATTTCTTGTCTAATGGCTGAAAGAGAAGACAACACGGAGAAAATAGTGCCTTGTTATTGTGTGTGTGCGTGTGCAGGTGTTGGGTAGACAGAGGATGGGGGGATGGATTATCACTGAACCTTTGTCTATTTCAAAAGGAATGGGGATTACTATGAATTAGTAAACACATCAACTGCATGCCTACCATCCTCTTAGGACATACTTAATTAGGATATCTTTGTTCATTAGGATATCTTTGTTCATTAGGATATCTTTGTTCATTAGGATATCTTTGTTCATTAGGATATCTTTGTTCATTAGGATATCTTTGTTCATTAGGATATCTTTGTTAATTAGGATATCTTTGTTAATTAGGATATCTTTGTTCATTAGGATATCTTTGTTAATTAGGATAGCTTTGTTTGACCTAACTGAAACTAAATTGGACTATAGAAAGTGTATAAAAAATGAATAAGAATGACCTTAGTTGGTTTGCAGGTTAATTTCACACTGAAGCAGTATGTGCCTTTTTTGAGTAACATAACCCAATGCGTTAACACTCTGTCGCCTACCATTAATGATCTCATCTTTCACCTTCTGCAATTCACGTACAACTTCATCCAAGATTTCCTGTGGGGGTAAAAAAAAAAAAAAACTTTTTTACATGTTCTGTTTCTTTCAGAATACTTTTCTTCCATGAACAATTGAAGAACAGTTTCATACCTGTTTCATCCTGTCGAAGTCTAGGTCTCCCTCACTAGTGCTGCCCACGGGTCGCACCCTGCAAAACCACATAAACAACAGGGATGATTTTAAATGATCGATAAATAGAAATTAGTTAGAACTTTCAGAGTAAATTACCCAAAATATACAGTACATAAAGTATATATATATTTTATATATAATATACAGTACATAAAGTATATATTTTTTTATATATAAAATATACAGTAGATAGTTATGTTTTCTCCAGCTAATGACAGTCACATCAACCTTCATGATTGATTATTAGTGTCACGCCCTGACCTTAGAGAGCCGTTTCATTTCTCTATTTGGTTAGGTCAGGGTGTGATGTGGGGTGGGCATTCTATGTTTTGTTTTCTATGTTTCTTTATTTCTATGTTTTGGCCGGGTATGGTTCTCAATCAGGGACAGCTTTTTCCCTCCTTTCAGTCTGGGTAGTTAACTTTGTTAGAGGCATCATTGCCCTGTTAAGCGTCACGGTCGTTTTGTTTTTGTTGGCGACATTCTAATAAAAAGGAATATGTACGCTCACTACGCTGCACCTTGGTCCACTTTTTACGACGCCCGTGACAGAACTACCCACCACCAAAGGACCAAGCAGTGTGGCCAGGAGAGGCTTTGGGGGGGGGGGGGCACACGCGACTGTAGGCTAAGCCGAGGATGGAACCAGAGCCAGTTGGGGTGAAATTGGAAGGGAGCGAAGCAGAGACAGTGAAGGAGTTGATGGAGAGAGCTATGAGAGAGCTGCTGTGTTGGTGCATGAGGCACCTCGGTCCTCGGTTTGATGTCACCTCAGTCAGCTCTCCATACTTGTAATGAGGTGTGTGCTAGCCATCTGGTAAAGACTGTGCCAGCCCCACGCACCAGGCCTCCTGTGTGCCTCCCCAGCCCTGCACATCTTGTGCCAGCTTGGCGCTCCAGACCTCCAGTGCGCCTCCACAGCCCGGTGAATCCTGCGCCGGCTCTACGCACGTTTTTCCCAGTTCGCCAGGAGAACCCAGTGCGGCCTGTTCCAGCTCCCCGCACGTGCCGGGCTAGAGTGGGCATTCAGCCTGGAAGAGTGGTGCCAAGGCTACGCACCAGGTCTCCAGTGCTCCCCCACAGCCCGGTCTATCCTGTGCCTACTCCACGGACCGGGCCACCAGTAGGTCTCCCCAGCCTGGTTCATTCTGTGCCTCCTCCATGGACCAGGCCTCCTGTAGGTCTCCCCAGCCTGGTTCATCCTGTGCCTCCTCCATGGACCAGGCCTCCTGTAGGTCTCCCCAGCCTGGTTCATCCTGTGCCTCCTCCACGGACCAGGCCTCCAGTAGGTCTCTCCCCAGCCTGGTGAGTCCGGGGCCCGCAGCGAGGGTGCCCAGTCCGGGGCCCGCAGCGAGGGTGCCCAGTCCGGGGCCCGCAGCGAGGGTGCCCGCACCAGAGGCGCCACCAAAGTGGGGTGAGCCAGAGGTGGAGCGGGGTCTACGTCCCGCACCAGAGCCACCACCGCGGATAGATGCCCACCCAGACCCCCCCCCCCCTATAGGTTCAGGTTTTGTGGCCGGAGTCCGCACCTTTGGGGGGGGGGGGGGGGGGGGGGGTAACCTATTTGGTTAGGTCAGGGTGTGATGTGATGTGGGCATTCTATGTTTTGTTTTCTATGTTTCTTTATTTCTATGTTTTGGCCGGGTATGGTTCTCAATCAGGGACAGCTTTTTCCCTCCTTTCAGTCTGGGTAGTTAACTTTGTTAGAGGCATCATTGCCCTGTTAAGCGTCACGGTCGTTTTGTTTTTGTTGGCGACATTCTAATAAAAAGGAATATGTACGCTCACTACGCTGCACCTTGGTCCACTTCTTACGACGCCCGTGACAATTAGATGGACAGTATCTTATCTATATTACATGGTGTGGTTCACAATGTCAGGCAGCCATCCATTCACTGTTTACTACTGCCATTAAGCTGTTAAATTTACTGTATCACAAGCTTCCTCAATGCAATAAGCGAACACTCCCACGGTTTGTTTTCCCCTGATTAGGCTGATACACTAAAATATATATATATATATGGGGTGTGCTTTATCTCTGTATTTAACTATGTCCATGATTAATTTGCCAAGCCTTTATCTTCTCACCAAATGGTCATTGCTATTTCTGGTTTCCCAACCAATTGAGCGCCTTTTGGGTAGTGCAATTTGAAGGAAAAACTTTATTTTAACAAAATGATTTGTTTAGGTAAACATTTCTAGCCTGACTATCTTTGGGTTATGCTCGACCTGCTCGGTTTTCCCCCAGAAAATGTCCAAAAAGAGTAGAAGCAGCTCACCATTGGGAATTAATTTAATATAAAAGGCTTTTACAATTCAATATTGGTGCACAATTTGTACTTTAAATACCAAAAGGGATGCAGAAGGCACTCGTGGTGGAACGACCCAGCTGGTAGTTGAATAACAATCATCAATGACAACAGGCTTGATAAGCCAAACAGTCATGACTTTACTTCTAGAAAATATATTTCCTCATCTCAGAGAACAGAATGCTTTGTACTATGATATGTAATATGAACCTCTCAATATATCCCCAATATTTAATAGTAGTGTTAGCCTGGTCCCAGATCAGTTTGTGCTTTTTAGCAAACCACTGCTATAGGAGTTGGCTAAACTACACAAACGGATCTAGAACCAGGATAAACAGTTACCATACCTCAGATTAGTAAATATATATCCCATATATCCTTACATCCCTTCTCATTTGCCACTAATGGCCAGGTTTCAATCCAGACAGTGAAAGAATCAAGGCCTTAATAAAGGTCATGTTAAATTGAGCCGACATTTGAATTGTTTACTTTGAATGCAATCTCTGTGACAACTGCAACAACCGAAAAGGGCCAATCGGATTGAATCCAGGCCTAAATCTTTATTTTTAAAGTTTGGTAGCATCTAGGAAGGGTAGCTAATGGGGATCCATAACAAATACAAAAACAGATGATGTTCACCTTGATACCAGTGAGGCCTTGTCTACAGAGTTGGCTCGGTCCCATGGATTCTTCCCCACATCTAGAGAGAAAGGGATAGAGAAAAAGCAAGCGAGAGCATCACAATTATAAGAGACTCACTTTATAAAGCACCCCGGCTCAATGCAGCCAATAACAAAGATAATGGTCAGAAAAATGTGGAGGCAAGAGTGTGTTTACCTGTGGAGTTCTGCCCTGGCTTGGGATCCTCCTGTAATGGAAAATCAAAATGGATGGTTTTTGTGTGTGTGTGTGTGTGTGTGTGTGTGTGTGTGTGTGTGTGTGTGTGTGTGCGCAATCATCTTTAGATTGATTGAATGCAATTATTGTAGCTGGATAGAACCACCCAGTTAAACTTTATAATTGATATTTTTCAAATATGATCAAGTGAATTACCTCTTCAGGTTTCTCTGAGGCTTTCCGTCTGCAGGAAAAGCAAATTCAGGCAGTTAGAGATGATACAAAGCTAATGGAGAAGACAACTCCAGTCATGTTGCAAATCACTAGTGTATTTCACAGGCTAGTAGACTATCACATCAAGTTATACCAATTTTGTGATAATCTTCAATTAAAATCCTCAACTCCAGAATATTCTTTATCAAAATGATACACAGGTCTTGTGCTGTGATCGTTAGGATAGGGATTTTCAGTTCAATTCAATTCAATTTCATCGTTCCTTCACACACAGTTGTGTTCCTCTCACCTGCGTGCTAGAAGGGCGTTCATTTCCTGCATTAGCCCCTCCCCTCCACTGGAGCGGTTGCCATCGTTCTTGGCTACACTTGTTCCTGGTGGACTGTTCTCATCCTGAGGACACAACAATGGCCACCATATAAGTTCCCTCTTTATAGAAGCCAACCAACAGGTAATGTGTATATGTAATGGTTTGAATGTCCAAGCAGTTTTCACATAGATATGAGTGGTCTTGTTCAGTGGGGTAGACCATAATAAAAACATTTAAAAAATGTATTGGAAAGGGGCCTCCTGGGTGGCGTAGTGGTTAAGGGCGCTGTACTGCAGCGACCCTGGGTTCGCGCCCAGGCCCTGTCGTAACCGGGAGGTCCGTGGGGCGACGCACAATTGGCCTAGCATTGTTCGGGTTAGGGAGGGTTTGGCCGGTAGGGATATCCTTGTCTCATTGCGCACCAGCGACTCCTGTGGCGGGCCGGGCGCAGTGCGCGCTAACCAAGGTCGCCAGGTGCGGCTGGCTTCCGGGTTGGATGCGCGCTGTGTTAAGAAGCAGTGCGGCTTGGTTGGGTTGTGTATCGGAGGACGCATGACTTTCAACCTTCGTCTCTCCCGAGCCCATACGGGAGTTGTAGCAATGAGACAAGATATTAGCTGCTAAACAATTGGATACCACGAAATTGGGGAGAAAAAGGGGTAAACATTTTTTTTTTAAATGTATTGGGAAGCAAAAATGAATGCTTCTTATTGGACATGTTCATAGTACCTCCCTGTTTCAACATGTTTTATTTCTACTCACCACGATCCGAGTCTAAGCTGAGATACTAACCCTTGCAACTTTGCGGAGTTTGGCTCCAGCCAGGGCAGCAGCCAGACCTGAGAGTGGCTGTGCCAGCTCGTTCCCTGCCCCCTCTAAATGAGGCCCTCCGTGCCCTCCACCAACCGGTAGTGGGGGGGGCATGGGCGGTGGCACTGTGGCCGGAGGCGGGGGGCCCGGTGGAGGAGGGGGGGCCATAGGTGCCATAGGGGCAGGCGGAGCCACCGGTGGGGCCACAGCGAGCACGGCGGGGAGAGAAACCGGACCTGAGAAGAAACCAATAGACAGCATAGGTTCAGACTCCTCCTTGGCTAACACTGCTGGCAAGCACTTACTGGATAAATAGTCCTCAGATAAGAGCCATTGGATTTAAAATGAATCAAAAAGCAAACTACAGTAGCAGTTATGGGGACTGTTATTGTAGCTGATGGCTGAATATGGGGACTGTTATTGTAGCTGATGGCTGAATATGGGGACTGTTATTGTAGCTGATGGCTGAATATGGGGACTGTTATTGTAGCTGATGGCTGAATATGGGGACTGTTGGTGTAGCTGATGGCTGAATATGGGGACTGTTATTGTAGCTGATGGCTGAATATGGGGACTGTTATTGTAGCAGATGGCTGAATATGGGGACTGTTAGTGTAGCTGATGGCTGAATATGGGGACTGTTATTGTAGCAGATGGCTGAATATGGGGACTGTTATTGTAGCAGATGGCTGAATATGGGGACTGTTATTGGATTCATAATAGGTATATACTTCCATCCACATTAGCCAGTGGAGTCCCCCTATTGTTGTCCAAGTGCCTTGCTCTTTGAGCTCTGCATGTACTTACTGCAGGTTGCCGTGGCAGCCTGAGAGACGGGAGAGGGTGTCTGGTTGGGTGAACCCCACTCTGATGGGGCTGGGGTGTAAGAGGGGGGAGATAATTGCTGGGTTGCTGGTGGTGGTGGGGGCGTGGCCTGGGACATCTGTGGCTGGGGGTGGAATGAGGAGGGGTACTGGGGTTGGTTGGAGGAGACGGGGACAGGGCCCTGCGCAGACTGACCAATCAGAGGGGGCAAGGAGGTAGCCTCGCAGTAACCTAGCTGCTGCTGTTGCTGCTGAGCGAGGTTATAATAGTCCTCTGATTGGCCATTGGCATGGGGGAGGTGGGGCGGGATATGGGGTTGGCCGGCCTGGTCCAGGGGGTGGGGCTTGACCCGGCTGTGGCGGGGCGGCAGAGGGAGGGCCACTGGGAGGACAGGCTGGGGCACGGGGGGCATGTGCACGGGGCCATATATGTGGGTGTGGGAGGTGGACCAGGTGCCGTGTTTGGGGAGCAGCACAGGGTCCTGCTGGGGGTCACCCTGGTGGAGGGTCTTGGTGTGGTGGAGAGCCCGCACCGAGGGGGGAGAGAGGGGGATCTGGCGCACCTGCCGGGTCAGGGCCGTGGGCACCCCTGGCTGCACGGGGGAGAAGGCCGAGACCAGGGAGGTGGAGAGCTGGGAGAGATGGGGAGAGTTGTCGACAGCCCGTCCACCTGCCACCTCTCTCTCCTGGGAGGAGGAAGAGGAAGAGGAGGAAGGGGAGGAGTTGGAGGCCACTCGGGCATAGGAGGGCGGCAGTGTGGCGGCCCAATAGTGTCTATACTCAAGAGGGGTGTTGGAGGGGTGAGAGGGAGGGGAGGACACCTTATATTGGAGGGTGGAAACAACTATAACACACCACAGATGAGGGGGGGATACCACAGGGGGGGGGGGCACCACAGAGGAGGGAGAGACACCACAGAGGAGGGGGAGAAACCACAGAAGAGGGAGAGACACCACAGAGGAGGGGGGGGGACACCACAGAGGAGGAGGGGGTGGGGGGTGGGGGGCACCACAGAGGGGGGAGACACCACAGAGGAGGGGGGGAGACACCACAGAGGAGGGGGGGAGACACCACAGAGGAGGGGGAGACACCACAGAGGAGGGGGGGGCACCACAGAGGAGGAGGGGACACCACAGAGGAGGTAAGGGGGGACACCACAGAGGAGGGGGAGACATGACAGAGGAGGGGGGGGGGCACCACAGAGGAGGGGGGGCACCACAGAGGAGGAGGGGGCACCACAGAGGAGGAGGGGACACCACAGAGGAGGGGGGGCACCACAGAGGAGGGGGGGCACCACAGAGGAGGAGGGGACACCACAGAGGAGGAGAGGGGGGACACCACAGAGGAGGAGGGGACACCACAGAGGAGGGGGGGACACCACAGAGGAGGATGGGACACCACAGAGGAGGAGGGGACACCACAGAGGCGGAGGGGGGCACCACAGAGGAGGAGGGGGTGGGGGGCACCACAGAGGAGGAGGGGGGGCACCACAGAGGAGGGGGGCCACCAAAGAGGAGGAGGGGACACCACAGAGGAGGAGGGGGGGAACACCACAGAGGAGGAGGGGACACCACAGAGGAGGGGGGGACACCACAGAGGAGGGGGGGACACCCCAGAGGAGGGGGGGACACCCCAGCGGAGGAGGGGACACCACAGAGGAGGAGGGAGGGGACACGACAGAGAGGAGGGGGGAGGGGACACGACAGAGAGGGGGGGGACATGACAGAGTAGAAGGGGGGACACGACAGAGGAGGAGGGGACGCCACAGAGGAGGGGGGGTCACAACACACACAAAAAAAGAGAGAGAGAATAATGAGAAACCAAGCAAAAATGATAAATCAGAAACTGAGAACAAAGAAGATAAATCAGAAACTGAGAACAAAGATGATAAATCAGAAACTGAGAACAAAGATGATAAATCAGAAACTGAGAACAAAGATGATCAATCAGAAACTGAGAACAAAGATGATAAATCAGAAACTGAGAACAAAATCACAGAGAATAAAAAGAAGCCGAATCCAACATGACCAAACATTCAGGAAAGCAGCATGTCCCATCGTCACCCAGCTGCCAGTAGCACGCTTGCAGAATGAGTGTCTCTATGGCGCTGGGGAATGTTTGTATATGGATAAGCATGAGTAAACGGAGGGGAGGAGGGAGGGGGATTCAACACAAACACAGATGTGTCCGAGCTAGCGCTTTAGCTTTGGTTGTGGTCATTAGAGCACACTGTAGCAAAACGTTTTGCAACCGAAAACAATAAAGAGCGTATCTTATTGGCCAAGTTCAGGTAGTCCCTCCTTGTTTCAGTCAGTTTCCTTCCATTTGGTCCCTAATGAACACAACCAACATGTGCTACACTGGGTTTTTTGGTTACCATGATTTCCATGCTTTTTTTTTTTTTATTTTATTTTTTATTTCACCTTTATTTAACCAGGTAGGCTAGTTGAGAACAAGTTCTCATTTACAACTGCGACCTGGCCAAGATAAAGCAAAGCAGTGTGAACAGACAACACAGAGTTACACATGGAGTAAACAATTAACAAGTCAATAACACAGTAGAAAAAAGGGGAGTCTATATATACATTGTGTGCAAAAGGCATGAGAAGGTAGGCAAATAATTACAATTATGCAGATTAACACTGGAGTGATAAATGATCAGATGGTTATGTACAGGTAGAGATTGGTGTGCAAAAGAGCAGAAAAATAAAAATAAATAAATAAAAACAGTATGGGGATGAGGTAGGTGAAAATGGGTGGGCTATTTACCAATAGACTATGTACAGCTGCAGCGATCGGTTAGCTGCTCGGATAGCAGATGTTTGAAGTTGGTGAGGGAGATAAAAGTCTCCAACTTCAGCGATTTTTGCAATTCGTTCCAGTCACAGGCAGCAGAGAACTGGAACGAAAGGCGGCCAAATGAGGTGTTGGCTTTAGGGATGATCAGTGAGATACACCTGCTGGAGCGCGTGCTACGGATGGGTGTTGCCATCGTAACCAGTGAACTGAGATAAGGCGGAGAGAATAGCATTCTCCATGGAGAGAATAGCATCCTGAGACGTTATCTGTGAGATGGTGTATTGACATGGACGAAACGTATTTTGGTTTGTGTTTTGACAGACCCGGCATTGTCTTGACATGGTAGTAGTGTCTGTCCACAGTACGTCTGCAGGCCTTACCTGAGCCAGACGTCCGTCGCTCCCTCTCTTTGTGGACCACTCCCTGCATCTGATGCGGCTCCATCATTTGCCTGCAGTTTTACAGAGGGCACAGACACATGTTATAGCCTCTCCCTGTAGCCTCTCCCTGTAGACTCTCTATATAGCCTCTCCCTGTAGCCTCTCCCTGTAGACTCTCTATATAGCCTCTCCCTGTAGCCTTTCCCTGTAGCCTTTCTCTGTAGCCTCTCCCTGTAGCCCCTCCCTGTAGCCTCTCCCTGTAGTCTTTCCCTGTAGCCTTTCCCTGTAGCCTTTCCCTGTAGCCCCTCCCTGTAGACTCTCTATATAGCCTCTCCCTGTAGCCTCTCCCTGTAGACTCTCTATATAGCCTCTCCCTGTAGCCTTTCCCTGTAGCCTCTCCCTGTAGCCCCTCCCTGTAGCCTCTCCCTGTAGACTCTCTATATAGCCTCTCCCTGTAGCCTTTCCCTGTAGCCTTTCCCTGTAGCCTTTCCCTGTAGCCCCTCCCTGTAGACTCTCCATATAGCCTCTTCCTGTAGACTCTCTATATAGCCTCTCCCTGTAGCCTTTCCCTGTAGCCTTTCCCTGTAGCCCCTCCCTGTAGCCCCTCCCTGTAGCCTCTCCCTGTAGCCCCTCCCTGTAGCCTCTCCCTGTAGCCCCTCCCTGTAGCCCCTCCCTGTAGCCTCTCCCTGTAGCCCCTCCCTGTAGCCTCTCCCTGTAGCCTCTCCCTGTAGCCCCTCCCTGTAGCCCCTCCCTGTAGCCTCTCCCTGTAGCCCCTCCCTGTAGCCTTTCCCTGTAGCCCCTCCCTATAGCCTCTCCCTATAGACAGCCTTTCAATCTGTGCCCATTTAATACATTTCTGATTGACATTACCTCTAATTTTCTACTGCTTGAGTACCGGCACCACTTATAAAAAAAGATCCCAAGGCAAGATCAAAGAGGCGGCAGGTAGCCTAGTGGTTAGAATGTAGAGGCGGCAGGTAGCCTAGTGGTTAGAATGTAGAGGCGGCAGGTAGCCTAGTGGTTAGAATGTAGAGGCGGCAGGTAGCCTAGTGGTTAGAGCGTTGGGCCAGGAACTGAAAGGTTGCTAGATCGAATACCCGAGCTGACAAGGTCAAAATCTGCCGTTTTGTCCCTGAACAAGGCAGTTAACTCACTGTTCCACAGTAGGCCATCATTGTAAATAAGAATTTGTTCATAACTGACTTAGTTAAATAAAATAAGAATAATAACAAAATAATTGTTAGCCAGCTAACATACTTCATTGTTCAGAAATAACTTGATGTTTTAGGAATATATGTCTACAATGGACATGGATTGATTTAAATTGTTTCAACCAACAACCAACATTCAAGTCTAGGTTCATTAATGAACCAGAAACTATTTTTTTTCTGAATGTTTATCAAAGTTAGCTGGCTAACTCATTGATCTTGCTTTGTAGTATACTGCTCTGGTGTGGTTAAATTACAGTCAGTACCAGCATCATCAGTTTCTTTCATTCAACCTCAAGCTGCTTGACTGTACAGGAGTCTAGTACCTCAAGCTGCTTGACTGTACAGGAGTCTAGTACCTCAAGCTGCTTGACTGTACAGGAGTCTAGTACCTCAAGCTGCTTGACTGTACAGGAGTCTAGTACCTCAAGCTGCTTGACCTGTACCTCTTTCCACCACTAGAGTGGACTAAGAACACAGCACGAGCCACTGGATATGTGGTAGACCTGATGTGGTAGGGGCTATGTGGTAGGGGTTATGTGGTAGGGGTTATGTGGTAGGGGTTGTGTGGTAGGGGCTATGTGGTAGGGGTTATGTGGTAGGGGTTATGTGGTAGGGGTTATGTGGTAGGGGCTATGTAGTAGGGGTTATGTGGTAGGGATTATGTGGTAGGCCTGATGTGGTAGGGGCTATGTGGTAGGCCTGATGTGGTAGGGACTATGTGGTAGGCCTGATGTTGTAGGGACTATGTGGTAGGCCTGATGTGGTAGGGGCTATGTGGTAGGCCTGATGTGGTAGGGGATATGAGGTAGGCCTGATGTGGTAGGCCTGATGTGGTAGGGGCTATGTGGTAGGCCTGATGTTGTAGGGACTAGGGTATATGTGGTAGGGGCTATGTGGTAGGCCTGATGTGGTAGGGGAAATGTGGTTGGCCTGATGTGGGAGGAGATATATAGTAGGGGCTATGTGGTAGGTGTGATATGGTAGGGGATATGTGGTATGCATGATGTGGGAGGGGATATGTGGTAGGCCTGATGTGGTAGGGAATATGTGGTAGATCTGATGTGGTAGGCCTGATGTGGTAGGGAATATGTGGTAGATCTGATGTGGTAGGCCTGATGTGGTAGGGAATATGTGGTAGATCTGATGTGGTAGGCCTGATGTGGTAGGCCTGATATGATAAAGGATATGTGTAATGTCTTAGTTCTACTGTGTGTTCTACTGTGTGTTCTACTGTGTGTTCTACTGTGTGTGTTCTACTGTGTTTTCTACTGTGTGTGTTCTACTGTGTTTTCTACTGTGTGTTCTACTGTGTGTTCTACTGTGTGTTATACTGTGTTTTCTACTGTGTGTTCTACTGTGTTTTCTACTGTGTGTTCTACTGTGTTTTCTACTGTGTGTTCTACTGTGTTTTCTACTGTGTGTTCTACTGTGTGTTCTACTGTACACTGAGCTTGATTTGGTGTCTTTCTGAAGGTCGGAGGTTCTTACCTCCTCTGCACATCGGGGTCCTCTGAGGAGGGCCCATTTTGGCGTTGGACAGCAGGGCCTGTGGTGGGGAACAGAAACAGGGGAATATTTCTAGCTAGTTATGAAAGGACCTACAGTTGAATTTGGAAGTTTACATACACATTAGCCAAATACATTTAAACTCAGTTTTCCACCATTCCTGACATTTCATCATAGTAAGAAGACCCATTTGCGACCAAGCTTTAACTTCCTGACTTCCTTGAGATGTTGCTTCAATATATCCACATAATTTTCCTGCCTCATGTTGCCATCTATTTTGTGAAGTGCACCAGTCCCTCCTGCAGCAAAGCACCCCTACAACATGATGCTGCCACGCCCATGCTTCACGGTTGGAATGGTGTTCTTCGGCTTGCAAGCGTCCCTCTTTTTCCTCCAAACATAACGATGGTCATTATGGCTAAACAGCTCTATTTTTGTTTCATCAGACCAGAGGACATTTCTCCAAAAAGTACAATCTTTGTTCCCATGTGCAGTTGCAAACCATAGTCTGGCTTTTTTTATGGCAGTTTTGGAGCAGTGGCTTCTTCCTTGCTGAGCAACCTTACAGGTTATGTCGATATATAGGACTTGTTTTACTGTGGATATAGATACTTTTGTACCCGTTTCCTCCAGCATCTTTACAAGGTCCTTTGCTGTTGTACTGGGATTGATTTGCACTTTTCGCACCAAAGTACGTTCATCTCTAGGAGACAGAACACGTCTCCTTCCTGAGCGGTATGACAGCTGCGTGGTCCCATGGTGTTTATACTTGCGTACTATTGTTTGTACAGATGAACGTGGTACCTTCAGGTGTTAATTATAAGTGAAATAATCTGTCTATAAACAATTGTTGGAAAAATGACATGTGTCATGCACAAAGTAGGTGTCCTAATCGACTTGCCAAAACGATAGTTTGTTAACAAGAAATTTGTGGAGTGGTTGAAAAAAACGAGTTTTAATGACTCCAACCTAAGTGTATGTAAACTCCCAACTTTTTTTGACATGCCACACCCTCCCCTGTAGTAGTAGAGGTACATTCAACAGGATAAATATGACTGAGGTTACACACAGTATAACAATACCAGTGGCCTCTGGAATTATTGGGACAGTGAAGCATTTTTTCTTATTTTGGCTCCATACTCCAAAAGTTTGGATTTTTGGTTAAAGTATTTTCATCCATATCTGGTGAACCATTCAGAAATGACAAAAACAATTTTGTACATAGTCTCCCGATTTTAGGGGGTCAAAAGTATTGGGACAAATTCACTTATACAGTATGTGTATTAAAGTAGTAAAAAGAGATTAGTATCCATATTTATAGAACGCAACAACTACATTAAGCTTGTGACTACACATTTGTTGGATGAATTTGCTGTTGTTACGTTATTGTAGAAGTGTTTAGAAGCATATTCTATTCTTATTTACATTATAAAAGTGACACAATACATTATTTACCATTAATTTCTATTGAGCACAAAATAATCTGAAACAAAACCAAAACAAACAGCAAATGCTTCCAACTAATTGGTCACAAGCTTGATGTTGTCATTGTGTACTAGTGAGATACTGTGTTTTTTCCTACAGCATGATTGATGCAAACCACAGGCATTTCCACAGGAAACCTCAACAAAACAGGCCCAGCAGGACGGTAGACCAGAATAGACCTGACCTGCCCTCCCCTCCTTCCCACATCTGTGTACAGCTCATACAGTGCATTTTGCATTCAACACAACATATGCATGAACCCAGCCAATCCTTGATCGCCAATCCCAAACCAGATTCAAGGGCAAACATGATTGGATGGAATGTAATATTCTTAATTTCCATTGGATCAACGTCTAACTTCACCAGTCTTTGTCAAGAGACCCAACACCAGGATCAATAAATTAACTACATAGAGACAAGAAACCCCCAACCCAGCATAGAGACAATCGCCCGGTGCAGAAACCCCCAACCCAGCATAGAGACAATCGCCCGGTGCAGAAACCCCCAACCCAGCATAGAGACAATCGCCCGGTGCAGAAACCCCCAACCCAGCATAGAGACAATCGCCCGGTGCAGAAACCCCCAACCCAGCATAGAGACAATCGCCCGGTGCAGAAACCCCCAACCCAGCATAGAGACAATCGCCCGGTGCAGAAACCCCCAACCCAGCATAGAGACAATCGCCCGGTGCAGAAACCCCCAACCCAGCATAGAGACAATCGCCCGGTGCAGAAACCCCCAACCCAGCAGACTGTCATTATGACTTCGTGGTGAGGTATACTAGAGGTTTTTTAACATTATTTTTTTTTTACTGACCGCATAACAACCAATATATGAGGTCTTTACTTGATGTCTTTATGACGTCCCTTGAACGTCATTGGGGTGCTGCATACCCACTGGGGTGACTGTGCATAGAGGTGTGTGTGTGTGAAGGGGTGACTGTGTATAGAGGTGTGTGTGTGTGAAGGGGTGACTGTGCATAGAGGTGTGTGTGTGTGTGAAGGGGTGACTGTGAGACATACTCTACTTCCTCAGCTAACTGAGGAGGAGAGCCTATTCTGAGAGAGGCCTATTATAAAAGGGGAGATCACTTACTGCATATCAGGAATACCAACCAATAAACCCTTGACGCCCCTTTGCAACACTAGATTGCCGTTGGGTGTCATTTCCGCTGGGTGTGTTTCGGCATGAGGGACACGTGGAACATCTTTATATGGATACTGCTTACCCAGTGAGCACAAGGCATTGAAAATACATCTTTTCAATATCCTTTCAACCAAAAATACTATATTTTCAATTTATTTAACTTGGCAAGTCAGTTAAGAACAAATTCTTATTTTCAATGACGGCCTAGGAACAGGGGCAGAATGACAGATTTGTACCTCGGGGTTTTGAACTTGCAACCTTTCACATACAAGTCCAACGCTCTAACCACTAGGCTACTTGCCACCCTAAGTATTTTCAATGTCTTTTGCTCATAGGGTAACTGGAGTTCTGCCTCTGAAACAGAGAGGATTCCTCTGTCCTACCATATCCAACCATCTGAAGTGTCTAATTTTGTTTTTGTTTTCGGCTTTCGGGTTGACATTACTGACATCATAATGAATTCACCTCATTCTCAATGAGCAACTAAGGCGAGGATGTTGGCTGAGTTGTTTTGGAATAAAATGACTGCGGTTTTGGAATAAAGTGCTGTAAACGCTTTCTAAAACATGATTCATTCCCAACCTCAAACCGTTTCATGTCCCACAGTCATCATCTCATGAAGGGGGAATATTTTAATATCCCATCATCAAACAGAGCCAACCATCCCCACCACATTTCTGCCCCCTGTTTTTGAACACAGTATATGAATATAAATCATGTCCTATTACTGCAATGTATGTACTAGTGCTTTATCAATACACAGCCTAGCAGGAGTTATTTAGTTTGTTATTTAGTGTGTGTGTGTGTGACATTTTGTGTGTATGTGTGTGTGTGTGTGTAATTGTGTGTGTGTGATTGTGATTTTGTGTGTGTGTGTGTTTTGTCTCCTCTCCTTTGTTCTCTCAGCCTGCAGCTCTCTGATAGAAGATGACTTGGGATGCCTTGTTAACATTCTTTTTGACACTCCTCTAAACTCCCTTCCCTTCTGCAGCTGATGGTTATCTGCACAGCTCCTCTAAACTCCCTTCTTAGCAGCTGATGGTTATCTGCACAGCTCCTCTAAACTCCCTTCTTAGCAGCTGATGGTTATCTGCACAGCTCCTCTAAACTCCCTTCTTAGCAGCTGATGGTTATCTGAACGGCTCCTCTAAACTCCCCTTCTTAGCAGCTGATGGTTTTCTGCACGGCTCCTCTAAACTCCCCTTCTTAGCAGCTGATGGTTATCTGAACGGCTCCTCTAAACTCCCCTTCTTAGCAGCTGATGGTTATCTGCACGGCTCCTCTAAACTCCCCTTCTTAGCAGCTGATGGTTATCTGAACGGCTCCTCTAAACTCCCCTTCTTAGCAGCTGATGGTTTTCTGCACGGCTCCTCTAAACTCCCCTTCTTAGCAGCTGATGGTTTTCTGCACGGCTCCTCTAAACTCCCCTTCTTAGCAGCTGATGGTTTTCTGCACGGCTCCTCTAAACTCCCCTTCTTAGCAGCTGATGGTTATCTGCACGGCTCCTCTAAACTCCCTTCTTAGCAGCTGATGGTTATCTGAACGGCTCCTCTAAACTCCCTTCGTAGCAGCTGATGGTTATCTGCACGGCTCCTCTAAACTCCCCTCTTAGCAGCTGATGGTTATCTGAACGGCTCCTCTAAACTCCCTTCGTAGCAGCTGATGGTTATCTGCACGGCTCCTCTAAACTCCCCTCCTTAGCAGCTGATGGTTATCTGAACGGCTCCTCTAAACTCCCCTTCTTAGCAGCTGATGGTTTTCTGCACGGCTCCTCTAAACTCCCCTTCTTAGCAGCTGATGGTTTTCTGCACGGCTCCTCTAAACTCCCCTTCTTAGCAGCTGATGGTTATCTGAACGGCTCCTCTAAACTCCCTTCTTAGCAGCTGATGGTTTTCTGCACGGCTCCTCTAAACTCCCCTCTTAGCAGCTGATGGTTTTCTGCACGGCTCCTCTAAACTCCCCTTCTTAGCAGCTGATGGTTTTCTGCACGGCTCCTCTAAACTCCCCTTCTTAGCAGCTGATGGTTTTCTGCACGGCTCCTCTAAACTCCCCTTCTTAGCAGGTGATGGTTATCTGCACGGCTATGCAATTCATTTGAGCACATATCCAGATGAGGCGTCAAGATGAATACTAATAGTGGAGCACAGAGCTACAGCTAATGCATAACAACAGCCAAAATACTCACCAGAATCAGTTGGTGTCCATCTATGATGGTTTCTATGAGCCAATTAGTCCAACCTGATCTTGATTTTTTATCTTTTCAGGGTTTAGTTTGGAATACATGAAGCTAAGAACATGTATAATATATGCCATTTGCCATCAAATGAAACCACTGCAAAGCTAATATACAATGTGATGCTTTCTTTTGGTAGACATACCAAACCTCCAAATCCAGACACAATAAAGTAACTAAACTTTGGTGGTTGGTGTTGGGCTGGTAATGTAACTAAACGTTAGATTGGTGGTTGGTGTTGGGCTGGTAAAGTAACTAAACGCTAGATTGGTGGTTGGTGTTGGGCTGGTAAAATAACTAAACGTTATATTGGTGGTTGGTGTTGGGCTGGTAAAGTAACTAAACGCTAGATTGGTGGTTGGTGTTGGGCTGGTAAAGTAACTAAACGTTATATTGGTGGTTGGTGTTGGGCTGGTAAAGTAACTAAACGTTAGATTGGTGGTTGGTGTTGGGCTGGTAAAGTAACTAAACGTTAGATTGGTGGTTGGTGTTGGGCTGGTAAAGTAACTAAACGTTAGATTGGTGGTTGGTGTTGGGCTGGTAAAGTAACTAAACGTTAGATTGGTGGTTGGTGTTGGGCTGGTAAAGTAACTAAACGTTAGATTGGTGGTTGGTGTTGGGCTGGTAAAGTAACTAAACGTTATATTGGTGGTTGGTGTTGTGCTGGTAAAGTAACTAAACGTTAGATTGGTGGTTGGTGTTGGGCTGGTAAAGTAACTAAACGTTAGATTGGTGGTTGGTGTTGGGCTGGTAAAGTAACTAAACGTTAGATTGGTGGTTGGTGTTGGGCTGGTAAAGTAACTAAACGTTAGATTGGTGGTTGGTGTTGGGCTGGTAAAGTAACTAAACGTTAGATTGGTGGTTGGTGTTGGGCTGGTAAAGTAACTAAATGTTAGATTGGTGTTTGGTGTTGGGCTGGTAAAGTAACTAAACGCTAGATTGGGTCTAGGTTGGTGTTGGGCTGGTAAAGTAACTAAACGTTAGGTAGGGTATAGGTTGGTATTGGGCTGGTCAAGTATTTCCTAATATTTTAAAGGAACTATTAAAATACAACAACGTGGGCCACTCTAGTCAATACCACTTGCCAACTGCAGCCTCACAGCCTAGTTGACTGCACAATTAAAGGGTTTTATTTTAGTGACACAAGAGCTAACACCATTAACACTATCAAGGGTTATTATCAACACAACACATCTACAGATGTTAACAGGAAGGTTGTGTACGTGTCAAATGAGAGGCCTGACATTAGGGGGTCCTGGCTGTTGCCATGGTGAGGTGAGAGACGTAGTGCCCCAGGGGAGTGCTTGGGCTTGATCAGGCCTGTGCACAGAAGCCCTCAAGGAACAAAACAAGGCCTACTTTCTCTCTCTCACTCTCTAACTCAGATGGTGATTACCTAATTGCCTAATTGGGATTTCTTGAGCTAAATATGATGCTATTAAAGAGTATTTCAAACCTCAGGAGCCACAGCTTAACACCCCGTGGGGCTGTGGCTACCAAAATATGAAATATAAAAGCTACTTTGACCCATTAGGGCCCCTTAAGTCCACATTTGTGTTGAATGGAAAACTTTAATTGGCAGTCAACAGAAACGCATACAGCTTAAGCTTAAACATCAACATAGGGATTTCCAAAACATCACTTCCAAATTTTAGCCCTACAATGAAAGAGGTGAGAGAGGTGTTGCCAAATACCACCAGCCTCACATTGTCTGCCGCAGCATCATGCAGTAAATAGCCCTGATCCAGCCCCTCCCTCTATCACCTACCCTGCATCAACTGTCATCACGGGAACAGTACTTACTGAGGGTGATCTTCGCAGAAGTGCACCTTCTGACAGTGGCTGGTGACATCTCTGGAGTAAGACTCATCGTGAGACCCTCTCTGCAGTTCTTTAGCAAGCTATTACTGTGTGGTACTAACTATGGCTTCTAGTTAGGCAGCTGTCCAGGCTACTGGAATAGCATTAGCCACGAACCGGGTGTTCCAAGATGGGACCCCAGTAGCAGGTATAAAGCAGTAAAATGCCTGTGACTGCATTCCCTGGACAGAAGGAGCGCACCTTAGGTTTGCGTGTGGAGCCCCATAGCTCAGCTCACCTCCAACATGGCCCCCTCTTGTTCCCCAAAAGGTTTACCAAAAAAAGGAGAGTGCCATGTGAGATTTGGCGG
The DNA here is from genome assembly GCF_057628025.1 of Oncorhynchus mykiss. Lineage (NCBI taxonomy): Eukaryota > Metazoa > Chordata > Actinopteri > Salmoniformes > Salmonidae > Oncorhynchus > Oncorhynchus mykiss. Next base: position 67,570,497 of record NC_143040.1, read on the forward strand.
TCTAAGACAGTTTGGCTCCATGGGTATTTTAGCCAGGCTGTGCACCAATAGGAAGGCTAGGGGACGGAATGGGGCCGCCACCGGACTCCCCATCCCAACAGCTTATAAGTAGCAGCAACGTGTAACAGGAGAGGCCCATGTGCTATTTCTTAAGAGTAAGGCTTCGTATACAGTCTAGTTATGTCGCCATAAACTAGACTGCACCATCCATCTCATCTAACCACAGTTCTTTACATTGATGTGTGCAAGTGTCTGTCCTGGTGGTGTAATGTTAATGGTTGTCAGGGTTAACTGTAATGGTTGTTTTCGATAGTGTCGCTCTCAGGCATACAGTATTATCACAAGTGTCTGCAATCGGCCATCTATATTGCCAGGCCACGTATCCAAGTGTGGCACCCTGGGCTCTAGCCTGGGCTGTGTTCAGTAGATAGTTAACAAATAAATAAGTGAAATAGGTAGGCTATATTTAAACTAAGAAATGCTTTTTTACATTTTCCGTTTCATAACAATTTTAAATGTTTTGTTACAATGTGCCCTACTGAACACAACTTTAAACAGAGTTTATAGTCTGGCAGGGTTCTATGGTTCTATGGGTTCTATGGTTTGCTTTCCATTCCCACACACGCTGCTGAAAGCTTTCACCCAGAGCCATAGAGATACAGTATGTCTGGCCTTGTTTTCGCTCTAGAGCTTGATGTCCAGCAGAGGGAGGTAGAACTCAGTGGAGATCGACCCAGCAACCAGACTGACTGGCACCTGCAGCCCCAATGTCATTGGCTGGACCAAGTGTAAACTGAACAGGTTGAGAGCGTTTCTGAAAATAGATGATTCTTGTTACAACCTAAACATGTTCAACCTAATATTATGTTAATCCAACAATCCTTAAATTATAGGGGAGCTATACAGGCTTGAAATTACTGTATAAAAAGATTTGCACTTCGACCGATAATTAGTAGCCGACGTGCCGGGATTAACTGCTAATTAGTACACATCAGTTTTAGCTACAGTCCATCTAAACCTGACTGTGACATAAACAGACAGGTGGACGAACGAACGGGTGGACAGACAGGCAGACAGATGGACAGAATGATTACTTCCACACGGGAAAGGGTCCCACCTCCGTCTTGCGAGCTGAGCGTGTTGAGGGCGAACATCATGGCGGTGGAGAAGGTGGTGGCCTCCTCTTTGCTGGCGAAGTTGAGGCCGTAAACCTGCCTGGCATCGCGCCACTGGTGAAAGGTGGGCGTGGCCTGGTTATACTTCAGCCCCTTCACTATGGAGTAGTTGATCACCACCTGAGAGACAGACAGCCAATTACTCATTCATTCATTATTCACCAATTACTATGGTCAGCTTAGTTCAATGTACCTTAACTATAGAGATAAATATGTCTTACATAACTATAGAGATAACTAGTAACGAATGTGTGTGGTGGAGATCATCTCTATAACTAAGACTGTGTGGTGGAGATGATCTCTATAACTAAAGACAGTGTGGTGGAGATGATCTCTATAACTAAAGACAGTGTGGTGGAGATGATCTCTATAACTAAGACAGTGTGGTGGAGATGATCTCTATAACTAAAGACAGTGTGGTGGATATGATCTCTATAACTAAGACAGTGTGGTGGAGATGATCTCTATAACTAAGACAGTGTGGTGGAGATGATCTCTATAACTAAAGACAGTGTGGTGGATATGATCTCTATAACTAAGACAGTGTGGTGGAGATGATCTCTATAACTAAAGACAGTGTGGTGGAGATGATCTCTATAACTAAGACAGTGTGGTGGAGATGATCTCTATAACTAAAGACAGTGTGGTGGAGATGATCTCTATAACTAAGACAGTGTGGTGGAGATGATCTCTATAACTAAGACAGTGTGGTGGAGATGATCTCTATAACTAAAGACAGTGTGGTGGAGATGATCTCTATAACTAAAGACAGTGTGGTGGAGATGATCTCTATAACTAAAGACAGTGTGGTGGAGATGATCTCTATAACTAAAGACAGTGTGGTGGGGATGATCTCTATAACTAAAGACAGTGTGGTGGAGATGATCTCTATAACTAAGACAGTGTGGTGGAGATTATCTCTATAACTAAGACAGTGTGGTGGAGATGATCTCTATAACTAAAGACAGTGTGGTGGAGATGATCTCTATAACTAAGAAAGTGTGGTGGAGATGATCTCTATAACTAAGACAGTGTGGTGGAGATGATCTCTATAACTAAAGACAGTGTGGTGGAGATCTGTAAAGGCTTGCGGTGTGAAAAGTCTTCCAACAGATCTACATCAAGATTTGTATGTCCATTGAAATGACTAACATTACTAGAACAGACAAATTCCCCCAGACAATGGCAATTGGTGTGTGTGCGTGTGTTTGCATGTGTAGGTGCGTGCGTATGTGTACCTCTACCTGTTGGTCCTGTAGCTTGACCCCGACCACGCGGAAGGTGTTGTTGGCCGTGTTGTGGTAGATGTTGATGCGGCTGAAGCCCTGCTGGCCCGGCTTGATTGGAACCCACTTCTTACTGGTGTCGTCGTACACCATGACTGAGGCGCGGGCTTGGCAAATACTCTGTTCACTGTGGAGGAGAACACAGGGGTTAGAGGTCACCGTGACTGAGGCGCGGGCTTGGCAAATACTCTGTTCACTGTGGAGGAGAACACAGGGGTTAGAGGTCACCGTGACTGAGGCGCGGGCTTGGCAGATACTCTGTTCACTGTGGAGGAGAACACAGGGGTTAGATGTCACCATGACTGAGGCGCGGGCTTGGCAGATACTCTGTTCACTGTGGAGGAGAACACAGGGGTTAGAGGTCACCGTGACTGAGCCGTGGGCTTGGCAGATACTCTGTTCACTGTGGAGGAGAACACAGGGGTTAGAGGTCACCGTGACTGAGGCGCGGGCTTGGCAGATACTCTGTTCACTGTGGAGGAGAACACAGGGGTTAGAGGTCACCGTGACTGAGGCGCGGGCTTGGCAGATAATCTGTTCACTGTGGAGGAGAACACAGGGGTTAGAGGTCACCGTGACTGAGGCGCGGGCTTGGCAGATACTCTGTTCACTGTGGAGGAGAACACAGGGGTTAGAGGTCACCGTGACTGAGGCGCGGGCTTGGCAGATACTCTGTTCACTGTGGAGGAGGACACAGGGGTTAGAGGTCAACAATAAGGACATAGGGTGAATCTCAAACATATTTCCTCGATTCCTTGCATCCTCTCCTCCCCTTCTTCTCAAAACGGATTGGAGGAGAATGTCCAATGGGTTTTGAGAAGGAGGTGAGGAGAGAGGAAGCAAGGAATCGAGGAAATATGTTTGAGATTCACCCTATGTCCTTATTGTTGACCTCTAACCCCTGTGTCTCCTACTACTGGTGGATGCGGTGCTGTGTAGTACCGTACTGTTAGCAAGCCTTTTCAGTAGTAGAACTCTCAAAGGAACCACGCCTATCTAATGGTACCGTTTGAAATTTGACAGTATGTCCCTAAAAAGAGGGAGGGACAGCCATTTAAAACCCTATAAACAAGCACACTAACCCCAACCCCTCCGAGAAAAAAAAATCTCTCTCTGTGTTTTTGCTTTGCAGTGGCGTCGTGGTATCATAATTGCATATTTCAGAATGTTCGGCGACATGGGCAGGAAACATGTGTGTCGTTGATCTATGCTAATAACACGGTGAGAGAAAACAGAAGCGTCTAATTAACTATCTGTTCACCAGATGTGAGGTATTTATCTGTCAAACCAGATAAATTGGGAATGTGCATCCACATCATGGTTTTGGCCCAGGCACAGACTGGCTTGATTCCAAACTCTCCATTCCTATCGACAACAAGAATTAAACTATTGAATTATGTGGTGAACAAGTACAGCCGTAGTACATTTCAAAGCACTAATGCCAACTCCTCATAAGTGGAGAAACTTCCATGCTTCACCTTTACAATACATGTAGGTGTCCTTCTTTCAATTGATAATAAAGAAAAATCCACATCGACAAAATGTTTTTTTAGTACATGGACGAAGGGGTAAGATATGAAAGGGTATGAATAACAATATGGTATGATTATTATTTTTTTGACCTTTATTTAACTAGGCAAGTCAGTTAAAGAACAAATACTTATTTTCAATGACGGCCTAGGGACAGTGGGTTAACTGCCTTGTTCAGGGGGCAGAACAACAGATTTGTACCTTGTCAGCTCAGGGATTACTAGTCCAACGCTCTAACCACTAGGCTACGCTGCCGCCCCTGATATGGTGTGATATTGTGTGAAATGGTGTGATATGGTGTAATATAGTATAACATGGTTTAATATAGTATAACATGGTGTAATATAGTATAACATGGTGTAATATAGTATAATATGGTGTAATATAGTATAATATGGTGTAATATAGTATAATATGGTGTAATATAGTATAACATGGTGTAATATAGTATAACATGGTGTAATATAGTATAACATGGTGTAATATAGTATAACATGGTGTAATATAGTATAACATGGTGTAATATAGTATAATATGGTGTAATATAGTATAACAAGGTGTAATATAGTATAACATGGTATAATATAGTATAATATGGTGTAATATAGTATAATATGGTGTAATATAGTATAATATGGTGTAATATAGTATTACATGGTATAATATAGTATAATATGGTGTAATATAGTATAATATGGTGTAATATAGTATAACAAGGTGTAATATAGTATTACATGGTATAATATAGTATAACAAGGTGTAATATAGTATAACATGGTATAATATAGTATAATATGGTGTAATATAGTATATGGTGTAATATAGTATAATATGGTGTAATATAGTATAACATGGTGTAATATAGTATAATATGGTGTAATATAGTATAACAAGGTGTGATATAGTATTACATGGTATAATATAGTATAATATGGTGTAATATAGTATAATATGGTGTAATATAGTATATGGTGTAATATAGTATAATATGGTGTAATATAGTATAATATGGTGTAATATAGTATAACATGGTGTGATATAGTATTACATGGTATAATATAGTATAACATGGTGTAATATAGTATAATATGGTGTAATATAGTATAACATGGTGTAATATAGTATAACATGGTGTAATATAGTATAACATGGAGTAATATAGTATAATATGGTGTAATATAGTATAATATGGTGTAATATAGTATAACATGGTGTAATATAGTATAACATGGTGTAATATAGTATAACATGGTATAATATAGTATAACATGGTGTAATATAGTATAACATGGTGTAATATAGTATTGTAACGACCCTGGGTTTATAAGCGCGGATGTCCCTCCCTCCCTGTTTCATTACAGTATAATATGGTGTAATGTGGTGTAATATTCCTGACAACATGACAGGCTATAGCTGCTTCACTCATAAAGGTCTAAGAAATGAGAGTGACTTACGCCCTCAGGGGACTGTGAAGTGACGAAAAGTTTCTTAATGTTCACCGTGAATACCACAGGGACAGCTCTGCTCTAACGGCTTTAAATACTCAGCTACTCAACATTCTCAGTCTTTATTGTCAAATTAGCACTGTGCATTCACAGCTGTCATTTCTAGACAGCAATTCTTAAAGGAAATATTTTACAAAGTGGGTGCCTCACCACGGAAAGCAAAATAAGTATATTTCTGGAATTCTTTCCAATATCCCCCAAAAAAGCCATATTAATATCCCAAACTAAATTAAAGATTCCACCACAGAGACAGGTTGTCTTGTCTCCAAGGCCCCTAGGGCCTCGCCAGCATTCAAATGCCAGCATGTGACCTTCCTCTTTGATCTGCTTCCTTCCTCCTTACGAGACAGAGAAAATGGAGGCTGACACTTCAGCCATGTCTCAGCACAGCACCGTGTATGGTTGAGGCTGTATTAGTGCAGGACTCAGAACGTCCTCTATCAACATATGGTGTACCAGTAGATGTGCAATGCTACAATAATATTAGAGGGTGAGGCTTTGAAAGCATGTCGGGACCCAGAGCTGTCCCTCCTCGATTACTACCCTACTGTAAGCCTCACAAGCCTGGCACTGACTGACACATTCTCAAGACTCCTCAGTATCCATCACACAAACATCACAGAACCAGCCAACATCACTATCCTTGCGAGTGCTTTTCAAATTCAATTGAAGTGCGGTCTGGTATGTTTTAGAATAAATCTGTAAGCCCAAATCAATCAATTACAGACACACAAAAAATATCCAATCATTGTACAGTCAGCCCTTGAGGAGACACTGAACATGCAGTTGGATATAGCAAGTTTGGTTTAGGCCTACCCTTTACATCACAGCTCAGCCAGTTAGGAAGAAGAGGACAGTGTGTGTTGTGCTTCATTTGAGGCTTTGAGTGAGGAGTAGTTTGACACAGTAGGTGAAATAGTATCTCAGCAGAAGGAAGTAAAGGCTAACGGCTAACAGCTAAACGCTAACAGTTAAAGGCTATCAGCTAAAAGCTAAAGGCTATCGGCTAACAGTTAAAGGCTATCAGCTAAAGGTTAAAGGCTAACGGCTAACAGTTAAAGGCTATCAGCTAAAGGCTAAAGGTTAAAGGCTAACGGCTAAAGGCTAACAGCGATACATGAAGCAGAAGGTGTGAGTGCATCTTAATCTACCACATTACAAATTGGGAAGTCAATACCTCAATCGATATGGAATCAATAAAAGCCATTCAAATGAAACCACAATAAGCCAAACCTGACAGAAAACCTAGCTCTGGTATCTTACTTTAGACTAATCTGTAGGCACAGTTCACCAGTGTGCTACTCAGTCAAGTAGTACTTAGCAATGAAGGATATCACTTAGCAATGAAGGATATTACGACTTCTATTTCTTTTTTGTAACATTTAACTCATTTACCCACACAACAGGCACTTCTATACAGCACAAAGACCACCCCATGTCCCTGAGATGATCCTCAGTTCCTTAGTGTCTGACAGATCCACTTACAAAAACAAACTATTTCTGGAGGCATTTTGGGGTCGATGGTTAACATGCCTTCTCTGTGAAGCATTGGGTTTCATTCAAATGCTTCGCAATCGCTGGGGACGGAAAAATAACTCGGAGAAAAGGGCGGCGTGACAAACACAACTAAGCTAAAACTGGTGACAGAACAGCAAGTCAGGGTGACAATCAATCAATCAATCAAATTTATTTTATATAGCCCTTCGTACATCAGCTGATATCTCAAAGTGCTGTACAGAAACCCAGCCTAAAACCCCAAACAGCAAGCAATGCAGGTGTAGAAGCACCAGAGTGGGAAATGTCTTGACCTACACGACACAATGCGAAGGGTCAAATCATGCAGATTGGAAATCATGCACTGCCCCTATGAGTGATGGTACGAGCATGTGAACTGCGACACATCTTTAAAACGTTCCACACCGAGTGTACAAAACATTAGGAACACCTGCTCTTTCCATGACATAGACTGACCAGGTGAATCCAGGTGAAAGCTGTGATCCCTTATTGATGTCCCCTGTTAAATCCACTTCAAATCAGTGTAGATGAAAGGGGAGGAGACAGGTTAAAGAAGGATTGTTAAGCCTTGAGACACTTCAGATGTGGATTGTGTATGTGTGCCATTCAGAGGGCGGGTAAGACAAAATATTTAAGTGCTTTTGTATGGGGTATGGTAGTGGGTGACAGGTCTGTCAAGAACTGCAATTCTGCTGGGTTTTTTCATGCTCAACAGTTTCCTCTGTGTATCAAGAATGGTCCACCACCCAAAGGATATCCAGCCAACTTGACTCAACTGTGGGAAGCATTGGAATCAACATGGGCCAGTACCCCTGTGGAACGCTTTTGATACCTTGTAGAGTCCAAGGTATCTCAATATTAGGAAGGTGTACCTAATGTTTGGTATACCCAGTGTGTATTGGGGTAGACTACACTGATTTACATTGGTTTGTGGTCAGCTAATGCTAATATAAGCACTTGGTGGTAAACAACCGTCTTTCTGGTTCAAGTAGGTTGCAGCGTACTGCACCTTTAAAGAGGGGGGGGGGGGGACACAGTGTTCGTTGTTTGATGTAACTTCTTTCGTTGATGTAATATCGCAAAACGTACGTGGCAATTTGACGGATACCCGCTTGAATTGAGGACATGAGGGCGACTGTTCCTCTCCTCGCCAATCACTCTCCTCGCCAATCACGCTCCTCGCCAATCCCGCTCCTCGCCAATCACTCTCCTCGCCAATCACTCTCCTCGCCAATCACTCTCCTCGCCAATCACGCTCCTCGCCAATCACTCTCCTCGCCAATCACTCTCCTCGCCAATCACTCTCCTCGCCAATCACTCTCCTCGCCAATCACTCTCCTCGCCAATCACTCTCCTCGCCAATCACTCTCCTCGCCAATCACGCTCCTCGCCAATCACTCTCCTCGCCAATCACTCTCCTCGCCAATCACTCTCCTCGCCAATCACTCTCCTCGCCAATCACTCTCCTCGCCAATCACTCTGGGTTTAAACCCTGTTTGGTCTTCCTTATGTGGAAGACTACACCTTAAAAAAAATGCATAAGTACTTTCTTATGGCCAATAAAATATGAAATATAGATACAAATAGACACTAATTCTGGGTCTTTGTTTCATAGAGGATATAAAATGACCCCTGAATAATTCAATGGCCGTGGACAGGCTATGTGTGTAATTTCTCTTTGTTTGAATTATTTAGTTTTAAGGAACATCCAGTCAATATATCCAGTCAATAACCCCGTAGTTAAATAACATTACTCACCCCTTGTACGTGTGTGTGAGTTATTTCAACCAGTTGTGCTTTTGAAATGACATCTTTAAAAACAGTTTTGCTCACTGAGATTTGGACAGAAGTGCTCAAACACATCACCATTTTAATCCGGGATTAGCTTCTGCTTTGGGGATACCTTGAAATTCTCATGACTCATGTCACACACACACACACACACGGCTCTCCTTGCATCTGACTGTTTCATTGGACAATCCAAAACAATTACACAGAGAGAGTTAGTTCACAATCCGTTACAGGCTTAGAAGGATATAGAAGTAGGAGTTGAGACAAATGCCTCCGGTGACACACTGTAAATGTGTTCTAGCTAGACTACTGCCAGTGGGATTGAGAGGCTGGATGGAGGCTTCTGTTACACTGAGTGCTTAACCATGTAAAAGAAGCCTCATGGGCGAACTAGGAGAAAGTATACCACCACGTTTCTAGCATTTTGAATTCAGCAAGCCTATACGTCAATCATTGACATTCACTAAATTAGTCTAGCTGGCTATCTACACTTGGCCGTAGAGTTAGTGCCCAGGGACCCTGACCTCCAGGTCTCCCCCATTTTGATTTTGTTAGTCACCTACTGATATATTAATCTGGCATAAGTCATGGCAAAATGTGTAGAACTGCAGAAAAATGTCTGTAAAACAAATTTTAAAAAAAGCGAATTTATTTGTTAACCATTTGTTAATAAAAATACTCTTTCTGCTAACAGATCCCTCTGTACGTATTAAATTATAGTTTTAAATCCCAGGGGCAGAGTTCATGTTTAGCGGTTAATATTATAGCTAATAGGCTATGTGTTTGTAGATAGACTGAGGTGAATGAAGCTACAGAAACCAATGTGATAATGGCTGGGGTCATTTTTTTGCTTGTTTTTTTGTTGCTGTTCTCCAAAAATCATTTTTAGAGTTTTGAAATTGTGTAGAAATACAGTAAGATAGCTTGAACTTTCTAAACATTTGCTGGGGGATTTTATGTTTTTAGTTGCAAAACGTTTAGCTATGATGTGCACTAATGGACACACTCCTGGTTTCCTGACCCTGTCTAGGACTACTAAAATGGGTGCGTTGGTAAATAAACAGTTAGGTTAGGGGCAGCCTTTTTCTAAAAGCAGGCTGTATAGGCCTAATTTCCCCATCAACACAACTAAATTACATTTTGCCTGGGAAAAGTCAGGGTTTCCATGGGAACCCTGGAGGCAGAGCAGGCGTCAGGCAGTGAGAGGGTGATGCCCAGCTAGCCAGCAGGCAGAGCTTTTGTTGCTGGGCAGGGTAATTGTTGAATGCTGCTGGTTCAGTGGAACGTACCTGAACAGACCCGAATGATAGACCACAACCGAGCATCACACACTGTCTGTTATATCATTGGTAAGGCCTTTCTCTATCACTCCCTGCTTTCTGGCTACCAATGATATGTCTGCTAATTCTAATTTACATTTGAACTGCAAGGTCCAAAATAGAATACGACACCTTGAATGAAAAACATGTAAGGCAGATGATAAATGTGAAGATCCAGGGACACTGTGACTGTGACCATTTTAGACTTCAAGGTTTAACCATTCAGCCTGTCTGTACCCTCTCTGCCTCCTCACTCCTCTCCCATTCAGTCCCTGTCTGTACCCTCCCTGCCTCCTCACTCCTCTCCCATTCAGTCCCTGTCTGTACCCTCCCTGCCTCCTCACTCCTCTCCCATTCAGTCCCTGTCTGTACCCTCCCTGCCTCTTCACTCCTCTCCAATTCAGCCTGTCTGTACCCTCCCTGCCTCCTCACTCCTCTCCCATTCAGTCCCCGTCTGTACCCTCCCTGCCTCCTCACTCCTCTCCCATTCAGTCCCTGTCTGTACCCTCCCTGCCTCCTCACTCCTCTCCCATTCAGTCCCTGTCTGTACCCTCCCTGCCTCCTCACTCCTCTCCCATTCAGTCCCTGTCTGTACCTTCCCTGCCTCCTCACTCCTCTCCCATTCAGCCTGTCTGTACCCTCCCTGCCTCCTCACTCCTCTCCCATTCAGTCCCTGTCTGTACCCTCCCTGCCTCCTCACTCCTCTCCCATTCAGTCCCTGTCTGTACCCTCCCTGCCTCCTCACTCCTCTCCCATTCAGTCCCTGTCTGTACCCTCCCTGCCTCCTCACTCCTCTCCCATTCAGTCCCTCTCTGCCTCCTCACTCCTCTCCCATTCAGTCCCTGTCTGTACCCTCCCTGCCTCCTCACTCCTCTCCCATTCAGTCCCTGTCTGTACCCTCCCTGCCTCCTCACTCCTCTCCCATTCAATCCCTGTCTGTACCCTCCCTGCCTCCTCACTCCTCTCCCATTCAGTCCCTCTCTGCCTCCTCACTCCTCTCCCATTCAGTCCCTGTCTGTACCCTCCCTGCCTCCTCACTCCTCTCCCATTCAGTCCCTGTCTGTACCCTCCCTGCCTCCTCACTCCTCTCCCATTCAGTCCCTGTCTGTACCCTCCCTGCCTCTTCACTCCTCTCCAATTCAGCCTGTCTGTACCCTCCCTGCCTCTTCACTCCTCTCCCATTCAGTCCCCGTCTGTACCCTCCCTGCCTCCTCACTCCTCTCCCATTCAGTCCCTGTCTGTACCCTCCCTGCCTCCTCACTCCTCTCCCATTCAGTCCCTGTCTGTACCCTCCCTGCCTCCTCACTCCTCTCCCATTCAGTCCCTGTCTGTACCCTCCCTGCCTCTTCACTCCTCTCCAATTCAGCCTGTCTGTACCCTCCCTGCCTCCTCACTCCTCTCCCATTCAATCCCTGTCTGTACCCTCCCTGCCTCCTCACTCCTCTCCCATTCAGTCCCTCTCTGCCTCCTCACTCCTCTCCCATTCAGTCCCTGTCTGTACCCTCCCTGCCTCCTCACTCCTCTCCCATTCAGTCCCTGTCTGTACCCTCCCTGCCTCCTCACTCCTCTCCCATTCAGTCCCTGTCTGTACCCTCCCTGCCTCTTCACTCCTCTCCCATAAAGTCCCTGTCTGTACCCTCCCTGCCTCCTCACTCCTCTCCCATTCAGTCCCTGTCTGTACCCTCCCTGCCTCCTCACTCCTCTCCCATTCAGTCGCTCTCTGCCTCCTCACTCCTCTCCCATTCAGTCCCTCTCTGCCTCTTCACTCCTCTCCCATTCAGTCCCTCTCTGTACCCTCCCTCCCTGCCTCTTCACTCCTCTCCCATTCAGTCCCTGTCTGTACCCTCCATCCCTGACTCCTCACTCCTCTCCCATTCAGCCTGTCTGTACCCTCCCTGCCTCCTCACTCCTCTCCCATTCAGTCCCTGTCTGTACCCCCCCTGCCTCCTCACTTCTCTCTCCACGCACCAACAATCACAAAGAGGAGTCTGTAACCCAATCCCAGAGTTCTATGGTGGATAAGAGATGTCTCTACAGAGCTCTATGGTGGATAAGAGATGTCTTAACAGGCTTTATGGTGGATAAGAGATGTCTTAACAGGCTCTATGGTGGATAAGAGATGTCCTAACAGGCTCTATGGTGGATAAGAGATGGCCACTACAGAGCTCTATGGTGGATAAGAGATGTCTTAACAGGCTCTATGGTGGATAAGAGATTTCTTAACAGGCTCTATGGTGGATAAGAGATGTCTTAACAGGCTTTATGGTGGATAAGAGATGTCTCTACAGAGCTCTATGGTGGATAAGAGATGGCCACTACAGAGCTCTATGGTGGATAAGAGATGGCCACTACAGAGCTCTATGGTGGATAAGAGATGGCCACTACAGAGCTCTATGGTGGATAAGAGATGTCTTAACAGGCTTTATGGTGGATAAGAGATGGCCACTACAGAGCTCTATGGTGGATAAAAGATGTCTTAACAGGCTCTATGGTGGATAAGAGATGTCTTAACAGGCTCTATGGTGGATAAGAGATGTCTTAACAGGCTTTATGGTGGATAAGAGGTGGCCACTACAGAGCACTATGGTGGATAAGCGATGGCCACTACAGAGCTCTATGGTGGATAAGAGATGGCCACTACAGAGCTCTATGGTGGATAAGAAATGGCCACTACAGAGCTCTATGGTGGATAAGAGATGGCCACTACAGGGCTCTATGGTGGATAAGAGATGGCCACTACAGAGCTCTATGGTGGATAAGAGATTTCTTAACAGGCTCTATGGTGGATAAGAGATGTCTTAACAGGCTTTATGGTGGATAAGAGATGTCTCTACAGAGCTCTATGGTGGATAAGAGATGGCCACTACAGAGCTCTATGGTGGATAAGAGATGGCCACTACAGAGCTCTATGGTGGATAAGAGATGGCCACTACAGAGCTCTATGGTGGATAAGAGATGTCTTAACAGGCTTTATGGTGGATAAGAGATGGCCACTACAGAGCTCTATGGTGGATAAAAGATGTCTTAACAGGCTCTATGGTGGATAAGAGATGTCTTAACAGGCTCTATGGTGGATAATAGATGTCTTAACAGGCTTTATGGTGGATAAGAGGTGGCCACTACAGAGCACTATGGTGGATAAGCGATGGCCACTACAGAGCTCTATGGTGGATAAGAGATGGCCACTACAGAGCTCTATGGTGGATAAGAAATGGCCACTACAGAGCTCTATGGTGGATAAGAGATGGCCACTACAGGGCTCTATGGTGGATAAGAGATGGCCACTACAGAGCTCTATGGTGGATAAGAGATGGCCACTACAGGACTCTATGGTGGATAAGAGATGGCCACTACAGGACTCTATGGTGGATAAGAGATGGCCACTACAGGGCAGACTCCTCTCATTCTTGTCTCAAGTGACTGGCTAGGACATATATTTGTTACATAGGTCAAGGCTAACGATTGCATTCAACTAGTTTCTCCATTTCCATTTATAATACAAGTTTCCTTCTGCCCAGCGCCCCTTGACATGTGACGTGCTTTTGACTATACAGACTACGTTCCTTTCTATGGTCGTTTTGTTTTGTTAATGAATGGACAAGGACATTTGTGTGGAATTGTGAGTTGCTATCAAGAGATGTTGGTATAGTCAATGGTCAATGTTATGGTGCATTCTGCCATAAAGCTCCCTACAAAATTGCCATAAAACGTAAGCTTCTAACTGAACCTCCACGTGTTGCATTGGTGTAGAACACTAAGTTCCTGAACATACAGCTGGTGTATGGCATGAACTCAAAATAACGACGAGGATATTTATGGCTGTGAGAGGCACCCTGCACATTTTGGTGAATGAGTTGAACAATTTGAACTTTAGTTCCTCCCCTGTTATTAGAGAGAGGGCAGCAGGGAGGGGATAGAGTGGGTGATGCACTCTAGTGTTTTTTTCCCCCCAGAGTGCAGTGCAGTATAATCCTTTTGGGGCGGCTCCACCACACGCGCACGCGCACGCTCACACACACCAGCTGTGAGAGAACGTCTCAGTGGCGGGATTTACAGGCGACTTCCGAGGTGATCGTTACCTCACTCCCGTCTTAGAGCTAAATTATCTAGGCTTTAACTCTCACACAAGCACAATGCTTTAATCTCAGCACAGAGACATTCCATACCTTGGAAGGGAGTCCTGTAAGGACAGAGGACTACAGTATTTTTTATTTTTTTAACTTTAGTTAATTTTAGTAAATGCTTGAACACTTATTTTTCTTAACGGCTTCGTTTGTTAAATAGGCTTGTAAGTAAGCATATCGCTGTATGGTCTACACCTGTTGTGTTCGGGCATCATGTGACAAATAACATTTTATTTGGTGGAAGACCGAGTGGCCAGTGTGGTTATATAAAACAAACGGACAGACATACTGTCAAGACCATTTTTTAGTCTATTTCCAATATGGCCATAAAGCATGAGGATTTACACTACAGTGCCTTATAAACAAATGTAGTGTGTGCTCACTAATGCAATGCATATTCAGCCAACAAGACGTATAAACTCTAATCTACGTCACAACAAGACGTATAAACTCTAATCTACGTCCCAACAAGACGTATAAACTCTAATATACGTCACAACAAGACGTATAAACTCTAATCTACGTCACAACAAGACGTATAAACTCTAATCTATGTCACAACAAGACGTATAAACTCTAATCTACGTCACAACAAGATGTAGAAACTCTAATATACGTCACAACAAGACGTATAAACTCTAATCTATGTCACAACAAGACGTATAAACTCTAATCTATGTCACAACAAGACGTATAAACTCTAATATACGTCACAACAAGATGTAGAAACTCTAATCTATGTCACAACAAGACGTATAAACTCTAATATACGTCACAACAAGACGTAGAATCTCTAATCTATGTCACAACAAGACGTATAAACTCTAATCTATGTCACAACAAGACGTATAAACTCTAATATACGTCACAACAAGACGTATAAACTCTAATCTACGTCACAACAAGACGTATAAACTCTAATATACGTCACAACAAGATGTAGAATCTCTAATCTATGTCACAACAAGACGTATAAACTCTAATCTACGTCACAACAAGACGTATAAACTCTAATATACGTCACAACAAGATGTAGAAACTCTAATCTATGTCACAACAAGACGTATAAACTCTAATCTATGTCACAACAAGACGTATAAACTCTAATATACGTCACAACAAGACGTATAAACTCTAATCTACGTCACAACAAGATGTAGAATCTCTAATCTATGTCACAACAAGACGTATAAACTCTAATCTATGTCACAACAAGACGTATAAACTCTAATCTATGTCACAACAAGATGTAGAAACTCTAATCTATGTCACAACAAGACGTATAAACTCTAATCTACGTCCCAACAAGATGTAGAAACTCTAATCTATGTCAGCAAGCTCCAACTTCAATCCCTAGGAATCACTTGAATGAGAATTAAGCCACAAACAGGAGAGAGGGATGTGGCCCTTAATGGTATTTTCCTACTTCTCCATTAATGATCACATGTTGTTAGCTAAATGTCCCCGCAAAAAGGTATCATGCATTAAAACCATTAGGGATTCTAAATTGAATACAACCACGTGCACGTGTACTTGTCCACGTGCACACACACACACACACACACACCTTTTAACCATTTGTGATGCTGCATTTAATACAAGCACATGCACATGTACCTGTTCACTCACTCACCCGCCACCTTTACCTAATTTCTTCCAGCATGTCACCTGTGCAACTAGAGAAGAAAAAACTATTTACTTTAAACCAACTTTACTGCACACACAGAGACACATACAAACTCTAGATCACCTTTACTCCACACACAGAGACACATACAAAGCTCTCCCTCACCCTCTATTTGGTTAATCTGACCATAACTCTATCCTCCTGATTCCTACTTACAAAAAAAAACCTCAAAGAGGAAGTACTAGTGGCACGCTCAATTCTGAAGTGGTCCGATGAAGCGGATGCTAAGCTACAGGACTGTTTTACTAGCACAGACTGGAATATGTTCCGGGATTCATCCGATGGCATTGAGGAGTTTACCACATCAGTCACCGGCTTCATTAATAAGTGCATCGACAATGTCATCCTCACAGTGACCGTACGTACATATCCCAACCAGAAGCCATGGATTACAGGCAACGTCGGCACTGAGCTAAAGGCTAGAGCATAGTCCCCTGTGTGAATAGAACCCACAACCCTGGCATTGCAAACACCATGCTCTACCAACAGAGCCACACGGGACACTGTTTTGAGTGACTACGTCATCTCTGTACCCCACACATACAATTATCTGTAAGGTCCTTCAGTCGAGAAGTGAATTTCAAACGCATATTCAACCCCAAAGACCAGGGAGGTTTTTCAATGCCTCGCAAAGAAGGGCACCTATTTTTTTTTAAATGACATTGAATATCCCTTTGAGCATGGTGAAGTGATTAATTACACTTTGGATGATAATAAATCACACCCAGTCACTACAAAGATACAGGTGTCCATTCTAACTCAGTTGCCAGAGTGGAAGGAAACCGCTCAGGGATTTCACCATGAGGCCAATGGCATCTTTAAAACAGTTACAGAGGTTAATGGCTGTGATAGAGGAGAAAACTGAGGATGGATCAACAACATTGTAGTTACTCCACAATACCGACCTAAATGACAGAGTGAAAAGAAAGAAGCCTGTACAGAATAAAAATATTCAAAAGAACACATCCTGTTTGCAACACGGCACTAATGTAAAACTGAAGAAAAAAATGTGGCAAAGAAAGTGAACTTTATGTCCTGAATACAGTGTTATGTTTGAGGCAAATCCAACACATCACTAAGTAACACTCTTCATATTTTCAAGCAGGGTGGTGGCTGCATCATGTTACGGGTATGCTTGTCATTACATTTAAACATGTATATTTTGTTATTTAATCTTTATTTAACTAGGCAAGTCAGTTAAGAACAAATTCTTATTTACAATGACGGCCTACACTGGCCAAACCCGGACAACCTGGGCCAATTGTGAGCCACCTGATACAGCCTGGATTTAAACCAGGGTGTCTGTAGTGATGCCTCTAGCACTGAGATGCAGTGCCTTAGACCGCTGCTCCACCCGGGGGCCCATCGGCAAGGACTAGAACGTTTCTTGATGATAAAAGTAAACGGTTTAGAGGTAAACACAGGCAAAATCCTGGAGGAAAACATGGTTCAGTCTGCTATCCAACACACACTGGGACACAAACTCACCTTTCAGCAGGACAGTAACCTAAAACACAAGGGCAAATCTACACTGGAGTTGCTTATCAAGAAGATATTGAATGTTCCTAAGTGGCCTAGTTACAGTTTTGACTTAAATCGGCTTGAAAATCAATGGCAAGACTTGAAAATGGCTGTGTAGCAATAATTAACAAACAACTTGACTGATCTTGAAGAATTTTTTAAAAGAATTATGTACAAATATTGTACAATCCAGGTGCGCAAAGCTCTTAGAGACTTACCCAGAAAGATTCACAGCTGTAATCGCTGCCAAAGAGGTGTGTGAATACTTATGTAAATGTGATATTCTGTATTTAATTTTTAATATATTTGCAAACATTTCTAAAATAATGTTTTCATTATGGAGTATAGTGTGTAGATGGGTGAGAGGAAAAAACATATTGAATCCATTTTGAATTCAGGCTGTAACACAACAAAATGTAACCCGTTTGAAGAAGCTGGGCGTATGACACACGTCACTACTTCACAGGAGAGGCATTTGAACAATTGAATAAAAAAACTAATCTAAATTCATTTTTTGGGCAGAAATGCCTTCTGGAATATTTAAACTTTAATGTGCCTTAATAACAAACTTGTATAACATCTGTAATAGAGCCGATATTTATGTTTTCATAACAATTGGTAATCTGCATTTTTTGGACGCCAATTATGGCCGATTACATTGCAATCCACGAGGAGACTGCGTGGCAGGCTGACCAGTTGTTACGCGAGTGCAGCATCAAAAGGACCTGGTGGCTGCAAGGAGCCATGGTAAGTTGCTAGCTAGCATTAAACTTATCTTATAAAAAACAATCAATCTTAACATAATCACTAGTTAACTACACATGGTTGATGATTTTACTAGTTTAACTACCTTGTCCTGCATTTCATATAATCAATGCGGTGCCTGTTAATTTATAATCGAATCACAGCCTACTTCAACTTCGCCCTAGGGGTGTCATGATGTTGGCCTGGGGGGTAGGTTTATGACAGTCATAAATACTTCTTCCCCCCTTTTTCCTCTCTCTACAACTACTGATGTTACATTTGCAAAACCCTTGGTTAACATAGAGATTCTGGGAACATCAGAAGGTGGGGGGAAATTAACTATATTCTGGTAATCCGACCAACTGAACATATGCGGTGGTACTTAATGAATATGATGTCAGTTCGGTTGTCATCTGAGACATTCTCATCAATGATAAGATGACAAACTCTGCAGTGGAAAGTCTACACATCAGAGTTATCGGATTCACATGGAATTGTTGTTCAATTTAAATGTTGGAATGTGAAATTATTCGTGATGGGATGAAATGTGATTTTAGCTTCTAAAATGTGAGATTTGGGTTTTCATAAGATAAGATAAGGGCTCTGCTCAATCAGTGGCCCGCCCCTGTGAAGGGACATGGGCTATAAAACTTTCAAACACGCCCTCCTCTCCCTTCCTATATAAATCCTTGACGACAATATAACCTCCCGTTCCGAGGATGTGAGGACAACGGTCCGATGTCAGAATGGTTCAGATAATAACTACAGAACGAAGCCAACATCAGCGTGAGCTTTGGTTGTGAATGGTATGAACTTTGAACTCTTATTTACTACAGAAGTGATACCTCCTAGCCGTTGAGTTAGCAACAGCCGCTGCAAACGAGGGATAGGAAGGAACAGACAGAGTATCCCAACTACCACACAATGACGTTACTACAACGTATTCAATTTACCAGCAGAGACATTCTTCAAAGGACGAAGGACTCGGTTGGGCAACACGGCCTTCCATCTACCACCAACCTACCGAAGCGCAGCTCAGAGTAAATATTTATTGCATTTTCCTTTCCCAAATGGGCGGTAATTTAGAATGCATAAGATACTGTATTTACGATAGCACAGCTTCGCCCTTTGTTCCTCAGTCTTCCCGCTCTTTCACTCAAACCCAGCCCCTTTTCTTTTGTGTAACAAGCTGTCATTTCTGTTCCGGCCCGCTAAGGACGTTTTCCTTTATGACGTAATTTGTAATCAAGTTATGATTTAATTATGTGTATGTGTAATTCTGTGTGATTAATTAGGTATTTAGCAAATAAATAATTAAACCCAATTTTGTATTGCTGGTTCAACTTGTTAGCCAGGGTTCGAGCAGATAACCAAGAATTTACAACTTTCAGATGAGACTGAATTAAGATGACGATTAATATTGACTGCTATTGATGCAAAATATTACTAGGTCTTTCAGAGTTTATTCGGAAGATAACAACTCTATAAATATTATTTTGTGGTGCCCGACTCTCTAGTTAATTACATTTACATGATTAGCTCAATCAGGTAATATTAATTACGGATGAATTATTTTATAGAATAGCATGTCATATCACTTAAACCGGCATAGCAAAAGACACGACAGGGGTGATGATTTAACAAAAGTGCATTCGCGAAAAAAGCACAATCGTTGCACCAATGTACCTAACCATAAACATCAATGCCTTTCTTAATATCAATACACAAGTATATGTTTTTAAACCTGCATAATTAATTAAAAGAAATTCATGTTAGCAGGCAATATTAACTAGGGAAATTGTGTCACTTCTCTTGCGTTCAGTGCAAGCAGAGTCAGGTTATATGCAGCAGTTTGGGCTGCCTGGTTCGTTGCGAACTGTGTGAAGACCATTTCTTCCTAACAAAGACTGTAATTAATTTGCCAGAATTTTACATAATTATGACATAACATTGAAGGTTGGGCAATGTAACAGCAATATTTAGACTTAGGGTTGCCACCCGTTCGATAAAATACGGAACGGTTCTGTATTTCACTGAAAGAATAAACATTTTGTTTTCGAAATTATAGTTTCCGGATTTGACCATATTAATGACCTAATGACCTATGTGTGTTTATTATATTATAATTAAGTCTATGATTTGATCTGACTGAGCGGTGGTAGGCAGCAGTAGGCTCGCTAGCATGTATTCAAACAACACTTTCCTGCGTTTGCCAGCAGCTCTTAGCAATGCTTGAAGCACAGCGCTGTTTATGACTTCCAGCCTATCAACTCCCGAGATTAGGCTGGCAATACTATCGTGCATTTAACAACATCCAATAGTCAAAAGTACAGTTGAAGTCAGAAGTTTACATACACCTGAGCCAAATACATTTAAAAGCAGTTTTTCACAATTCCTGACATTTAATCCTAGTAAAAATTCCCTGTCTTAGGTCAGTTAGGATCACCACTTTATTTTAAGAATGTGAAATGTCAGAATAATAGTAGAGAGAATTATTTATTTCAGCTTTTATTTCTTTCATCACATTCCCAGTGGGTCAGAAGTTTACATACACTCAATTAGTATTTTGTAGCATTGCCTTTAAATTGTTTAACTTGGTCAAACATTTTGGGTAGCCTTCCACAAGCTTCCCACAATAAGTTGGGTGAATTTTGGCCCATTCCTACTGACAGAGCTGGTGTAACTGAGTCAAGTTTGTATGCCTCCATGCTCGCACACGCTTTTTCAGTTCTGCCCACAAATGTTCTATGGGATTGAGGTCAGGGATTTGTGATGGCCACTCCAATACCTTGACTTTGTTGTCCTTAAGCCATTTTGCCACAACATTGGAAGTATGCTTGGGGACATTGTCCATTTGGAAGACCCATTTGTGACCAAGCTTTGACTTCCTGACTGATGTCTTGAGATGTTGCTTCAATATATCCACATAATTTTCCTCCCTCATGACGCCATCTATTTTGGGAAGTTCACCAGTCCTTCTTGCAGCAAAGCACCCCCACAACACAATGCTGCCATCCCCGTGCCTCACGGTTGGGATGGTGTTCGTTGGATTGCAAGCCTCCCCCTTTTCCCTCCATACATAACAATGGTCATTATGGCCAAACAGTTATATTTTTGTTTCATCAGACCAGAGGACATTTCTCCAAAAAGTACAATCATTTTCCCCATGTGCAGTTGCAAACCATAGTCTGGCTTTTTTATGGCGGTTTTGGAGCAGGTGCTGAGCGGCCTTTCAGGTTATGTCGATATAGGACTCGTTGTACTGTGGATATAGATACCTTTGAACCTGTTTCCTCCAGCATCTTCACAAGGTCCTGTGCTGTTTTTCTGGGATTTATTTGCACTTTTCACAACAAAGTACGTTCATCTCTAGGAGACAGAATGCTTCTCCTTCCTGATGAGTATGATGGCTGCATGGTCCTATGGTGTTTATACTTGCGTACTATTGTTTGTACAGATGAATGTGGTACCTTTAGGCTTTTGGAAATTGCTCCCAATGATGAACCAGACTTGTGGAGGTCTACAATTTTTTTTCTGAGATCTTGGCTGATTTCTTTTGATTTTCCCATGATGTCAAGCAAAGAGACACTGCATTTGAAGGTAGGCCTTGAAATACATCCACAAGTACACCTCCAATTGACTCAAATGAGGTCAATTAGCCTTCTAAACCCATGACATTTTCTGGAATTTTCCAAGATGTTTAAAGGCACAGTCAACTTAGTGTATGTAAACTTCTGACCCACTGTAATTATGATAAGTGAAATAATCTGTCTGTAAACAATTGTTAGAAAAATTACTTGTGCCTTGCAAAATTATAGTTTGTTAACAAGACATTTGTGGAGTGGTTGAAAAACAAGTTTTTATGACTCCAACCTAAGTGTATGTAAACTTCCAACTTCAACTGTATATGAAATAGAAACGGTATAGAGAGAAATAGTCCTATATTTACTATAATAACTACAACCTAAAACTTCTTAACTGGGAAAATGGGAATTAAAAATAACCACCAGATTTCATATATTCTCATGTTCTGAGCAAGGAACTTAAACGTTAGCTTTTTTAGATGGCACATATTGCACTTTTACTTTCTTCTCCCCCACTGTTTTTGCATTATTTTAACCAAATTGAACATGCTTCATTATTTATTTGAGACAAAATTTATTTTATTAATGTATTATATTAAGTTAAAATAAAAGTGTTCATTGTTCATTCAGTATTGTTGTAATTGTCATTATTACAAATATATATATAAAAATCGTACGATTAATTGGTATCGGCTTTTTTTGGTCCTCCAATAATCAGTATCGGTATCGGCATTGAAAAATCATAATGGGTCGACCTCTAATCTGTAAATATGAATACAATTTAAATAACGAGCCTAGTTGGTTTAGCCACGGAAAAAGACAGGAACCTTCCCGCTAGCCATGATTGGCTGAAATAATGGATGGACTGGTCATGCCGAGAAACGAGTTCGGATTGGTCTGCCATGTAGTAGGCTTCTGTCTATAACATGAGCTGCTCAGTATCCTTGCTACCACAGCTTTTTTTAAAGACATAACATTAGCCATGGAGAACTGCACAAGTGTTGCTACTGCTCTCAACAACATTAGAATTACAGAGAGGAGAGTTACTGTGCCAACAACTTAATTCCACAGAAGGCTTTCTCAACCAACGGCCTGATAATCGTTTTTGCATGTAGAATGTTCATTCCATTTCTATTCATGTTAATTCTATTTTCATGCATCTGTGTGTACCGAAAAAAACTCCTTATTGTAGGCAACTACTTAAACCACTTTTGGTCTTGAAATCTTTGGTTGTTTACCACACTACCGTACTCACTCTGTTTAGCACATGGCCTCACATGTGAATCCTTAAAAGAGATGGGTGGGGCTAAGGCTTAAGAGGGTGTGAATGATGCTGAACGGGTGTAGAACAAAGAAGAGCTCTCCAGTAGGTGTACCAAAACATTCAAGGGCATTTTCTCAAGTTTACAAGTTTATCAACTTTCAAAGCAGAATTACTTTCCCATTGTTCCTCAACTGTAGTGTATGATATACAATGTTGTAGCTCTACTTTTATCCAATGTAAAAAAATAAATAATAATTCACAATTTGCTTCATAAAACTGAATTGAGGTGGCCGGTCACAAACGTGGAATAATTCAAGGGGTGTGAATACTTTCTGAAGGCACTGGGAGTACTCAGTAGGACAACATAGGAAGGTGCTACATTTCTGAAAAACCACTCATATGCAGACTGTCAGCACTCCAACTACTAACGACAGTACAAATATGCCTTTCACTAAATAACAAGAATATTCTAAATGAATTCAGACTATTTAGGCTTAATTTACTAGGGGATTTGCTGCTGTATACATTAGAACAGTGTTTCCCAACCCTGGTCCAACCCTGGTCCAACCCTGGTCCATCCCTGGTCCAACCCTGGTCCAACCCTGGTCCATCCCTGGTCCATCCCTGGTCCAACCCTGGTCCAACCCAGGTCCATCCCTGGTCCAACCCTGGTCCAACCCTGGTCCAACCCTGGTCCATCCCTGGTCCAACCCTGGTCCATCCCTGGTCCAACCCTGGTCCAACCCTGGTCCATCCCTGGTCCATCCCTGGTCCAACCCTGGTCCAACCCTGGTCCATCCAATGTATACACCTTTTTAATAATGAGGAGTTTTTGTCCAGGGCTACAACGAAAATGTGTACTGTCGTAGGTACTCAAGGACTGGAGTTGGAACACACCGCAATAGAAGCTACTGTGCCATTAACATTAAAGGTTTATACAGTTCAATCTTTTTGCGTTGAATAACTAACTCACTCTCATTAATCTCCCTAACAGTTACCAATTGGCCACAGTAAACTAAACGGGTTACACTTCATTATGCATTTGATGAATAAGCCATTATAATTGCTCATTTGATTTGATTTATACATGTGTTTAAATTCATATTAATGCTTATGAAATGGCATTGTGAACTGTTTAGAAAACATTTATTTATGCGTATTCATTCAAGTGTTAACAAATGAATGTACAACCAACCTGGCTGAGTAGTTGTTGTAGAAGCATCCAGAATCGCTGACACTCTGAGGCCTGTAGAAGCATTGTGCATAGAGGTGGCGGATATCCATATTGATGGAGAAAAAACAAAACACTTCTATTTACAAAACGGTCTCAGTCTCACACTACTGGATGTGTTTCATTCCAGTACGACATACGGAGCTCTGAAATGGAAGTCTACAGCTCAGATCTTTTATCATCCTCTTACTTTGACCTCAAAAGATTATACAAACCCACCACACCAGGCTACAATTTGACAGTAGATTATACAAACCCACCAGGCTACAACTTGACAGTTGATTATAAAATCCCACTAGTCTTGAGTGCAGAGTAGACACAGGTCCAGAAACAAAGAGATGAGTGATACTGAAAGGCCTGTTGTAGAACAACAGCAGGACAACACTGTTGTCATGCTGTTGTTCTGCTGTTGTTCTGCTGTTGTCCTGCTGTTGTTCTGGTGTTGTCTTGCTGTTGTTCTGCTGTTGTTCTGCTGTTGTTCTGCTGTTGTTCTGCTGTTGTCTTGCTGTTGTCTTGCTGTTGTCCTGCTGTTGTCCTGCTGTTGTTCTGCTGTTGTCCTGCTGTTGTTGTGCTGTTGTTGTGCTGTTGTCTTGCTGTTGTCCTGCTGTTGTCCTGCTGTTGTCCTGCTGTTGTCCTGCTGTTGTTCTGCTGTTGTCCTGCTGTTGTCCTGCTGTTGTCCTGCTGTTGTTCTGCTGTTGTTCTGCTGTTGTTGTGCTGTTGTCTTGCTGTTGTCCTGCTGTTGTTCTGCTGTTGTTCTGGTGTTGTTCTGCTGTTGTTCTGCTGTTGTCCTGCTGTTGTTCTGCTGTTGTTCTGCTGTTGTTCTGGTGTTGTTCTGCTGTTGTTCTGCTGTTGTCTTGCTGTTGTCCTGCTGTTGTCCTGCTGTTGTCCTGCTGTTGTTCTGCTGTTGTCCTGCTGTTGTTCTGCTATTGTTCTGCTGTTGTTGTGCTGTTGTCTTGCTGTTGTCCTGCTGTTGTTCTGCTGTTGTTCTGCTGTTGTCCTGCTGTTGTTCTGCTGTTGTCTTGCTGTTGTCCTGCTGTTGTTCTGCTGTTGTCCTGCTGTTGTTCTGCTGTTGTCCTGCTGTTGTTCTGCTATTGTTCTGCTGTTGTCCTGCTGTTGTCCTGCTGTTGTCCTGCTGTTGTCCTGCTGTTGTTCTGCTGTTGTCTTGCTGTTGTCCTGCTGTTGTCCTGCTGTTGTTCTGCTGTTGTTCTGCTGTTGTTGTGCTGTTGTCTTGCTGTTGTCCTGCTGTTGTTCTGCTGTTGTTCTGGTGTTGTTCTGCTGTTGTTCTGCTGTTGTCCTGCTGTTGTTCTGCTGTTGTTCTGCTGTTGTTCTGGTGTTGTTCTGCTGTTGTTCTGCTGTTGTCTTGCTGTTGTCCTGCTGTTGTCCTGCTGTTGTCCTGCTGTTGTTGTGCTGTTGTCCTGCTGTTGTCCTGCTGTTGTTCTGCTGTTGTCTTGCTGTTGTCCTGCTGTTGTCCTGCTGTTGTCCTGCTGTTGTCCTGCTGTTGGTCTGCTGTTGTCTTGCTGTTGTCCTGCTGTTGTTCTGCTGTTGTTCTGCTGTTGTCCTGCTGTTGTTGTGCTGTTGTCCTGCTGTTGTCCTGCTGTTGTTCTGCTGTTGTCTTGCTGTTGTCCTGCTGTTGTCCTGCTGTTGTCCTGCTGTTGTCCTGCTGTTGGTCTGCTGTTGTCTTGCTGTTGTCCTGCTGTTGTTCTGCTGTTGTTCTGCTGTTGTCCTGCTGTTGTTGTGCTGTTGTCCTGCTGTTGTTCTGCTGTTGTTCTGGTGTTGTCCTGCTGTTGTTCTGCTGTTGTCCTGCTGTTGTTCTGCTGTTGTTCTGCTGTTGTTCTGCTATTGTTCTGCTGTTGTTGTGCTGTTGTCCTGCTGTTGTCCTGCTGTTGTCCTGCTGTTGTCCTGCTGTTGTCCTGCTGTTGTTCTGCTGTTGTCCTGCTGTTGTTCTGCTATTGTTCTGCTGTTGTTGTGCTGTTGTCTTGCTGTTGTCCTGCTGTTGTTCTGCTGTTGTTCTGCTGTTGTCCTGCTGTTGTTCTGCTGTTGTCTTGCTGTTGTCCTGCTGTTGTTCTGCTGTTGTCCTGCTGTTGTTCTGCTGTTGTCCTGCTGTTGTTCTGCTATTGTTCTGCTGTTGTTGTGCTGTTGTCCTGCTGTTGTTCTGCTGTTGTCCTGCTGTTGTTCTGCTGTTGTTCTGCTGTTGTCTTGCTGTTGTTCTGCTGTTGTTCTGCTGTTGTTCTGCTGTTGTCCTGCTGTTGTCTTGCTGTTGTCTTGCTGTTGTCCTGCTGTTGTCTTGCTGTTGTCTTGCTGTTGTTCTGCTATTGTTCTGCTGTTGTCTTGCTGTTTGACCCTGGGAGATTAGCCCATATACCACCCCAAGCTCCAGCTGTGACAGGGTGGAGACCTAACACACATACACTGAGAACGTATAGAACACACACACACACACACACACACACACACACACACACACACACACACACACACACACACACACACACACACACACACACACACACACACACACACACACACACACACACACACACACACACACACACACACAGGGTCCTAGCTGATTCCATAATGCCTGCTGATTATGGCAGGGGGTGGGTGCACGCCCCTCTCTCCCTCAATCCCCACCCTTTCCCCACCCTACTGTCTACTACAGCCCCTACCTTAAACCAGCCATCAGCCAGCTGTTGCCATGACCGCACATGTGGGGCCTGTCCTTATAGAGCGTATTGATTGGGATGCCCTGTGCTGTGTCCTCCAGCAGTGGCTCTGGATAATGATGAGGTCATGAGTGTTTGCTCTTGTCAACTTGTGGAAGGGATCCGTCTGAATAAGGTCAAAAACATATAGTTGATCTGTCTCTGGCACTCAAGTCAGTTATGAGGCTACGTACACACACACACACACACACACACACACACACACACACACACACACACACACACACACACACACACACACACACACACACGCTATACTCATTATGATAGTTACAGTATGATATACTCATTATGATAGTTACAGTATGCTTATACTCATTATAATAGTTACAGTACGCTATAATCATTATGATAGTTACATTATGATATACTCATTATGATAGTTACATTATGATATACTCATTATGATAGTTACAGTTTGATATACTCATTATGATAGTTACAGTATGATATACTCATTATGATAGTTACAGTATGATATACTCATTATGATAGTTACAGTATGATATACTCATTATGATAGTTATAGTACACTACATTCTGATTGGTTGACATGGAATCACTGAGGCAAGAGCACCACTATGGGTTTATTCGCTGTTTTCAATTGGTTAAACAAGTCCTCCTCAGTTAGGATTGGTTAAACAAGTCCTCCTCTGTTAGGATTGGTTAAACAAGTCCTCCTCTGTTAGGATTGGTTAAACAAGTCATCCTCAGTTAGGATTGGTTAAACAAGCCCTCCTCTGTTAGGATTGGTTAAACAAGTCCTCCTCAGTTAGGATTGGCTAAACAAGTCCTCCTCTGTTAGGATTGGTTAAACAAGTCCTCCTCTGTTAGGATTGGTTAAACAAGTCATCCTCTGTTAGGATTGGTTAAACAAGTCCTCCTCAGTTAGGATTGGCTAAACAAGTCCTCCTCTGTTAGGATTGGTTAAACAAGTCCTCCTCAGTTAGGATTGGTTAAACAAGCCCTCCTCAGTTAGGATTGGTTAAACAAGTCCTCCTCTGTTAGGATTGGTTAAACAAGTCCTCCTCTGTTAGGATTGGTTAAACAAGTCCTCCTCTGTTAGGATTGGTTAAACAAGCCCTCCTCAGTTAGGATTGGTTAAACAAGTCCTCCTCTGTTAGGATTGGTGGACAGAGCTTTGGGACACACCAGGCTGCATTATGCCGTTGTCAAGCTGAATTACTATCGTTGTCTGTCACTCCAGGAATCCAAAAACCCAGCTGGACTTCAACACAGATCCACGGTACTCACTAACTAACATAGAGCCCGTGGAAAATATGTTGTTGGTATCAAACATCGGAGCAAGACACATCAAAGATGGATGAATGATCTCAGTAGACTACAAGTCTTCCAAGATGAAAGGAATTGCAGTAATGACGTGGTCTGTGGTCGCCAAGGCGACGAAAGGGGTAAGTAAGTAGTAGACACATGGCTACAGCTCCTCCCCCCACCTACATCCCAAGCCCTCTGTACAGGCAGGTCCCTATCTGTCACTAATCCTTATTCTTAAAGGGAAATGCAGTAATTTTGGTACTGTAGCAACTGGCTAGTTATGGGTCTGAGGAAGCACTCTCACCGGGGAGTTACGGTAGCTAGCACAATTTCTGTTTGATGTTAATGGTCAGTCATCAACTGAAAGGTAAGGAGGATAGCAGATGTAGAGAGAGAGAGAGAGTTAGAGAGAGAGCTAGAGAGGGTTAGAGAGAGGAAGAGAGAGGGGGGGTTTGAGAGAGGGCAGGTGGAGTGAGGGTAAGAGGGAGACAGAGAGGGGGGTTAGAGAGAGGGAGAGGGTTAGACAGAGGGAGAGGGTTAGAGAGAGGGCAGGTTGAGTGAGGGTTTGAAAGAGAGAGGGAAGAGAGAGAGGCTGAGGTAGTTTTAAAGCCAATAAATGCAGGTTCAGCAACAGCAAAGCTCCCCAAGGACACCAGGCGCTGTTGTGCCTCCAGAATGCAGACAGGAAAATGGCTGCCAAGGTAAACAGAATCCTGACCTGAGTAGAAACAAATATGCTTGTCATTCTATAAGGACTTTTATTAAATTATATTTTCACAAGCTCATAAGTATATTATAAACTTGTTATTACAACATTAAACGGTTGAGTGGTCTCCAACTGTGTTCACTTTGGGGGTAAATGCATTTTGTTTGTCAAGTGACAATGTTCCTAAAGCTCTCACTCCCTCCAAAGATGAGTTATGTCATCATTGCGCATACAGTCAGATGTATGCCCTACACACTGACAGAAAGCATTTGTCCACAGTCCTGTGAGTGAATCCTGGTATTGGCCCTTAGCTAGAGAGTCATTAAACAGCTAAATTCCCCATTCCAGCAATGTCACAGAGCTTCCTCAGGTGATTCTTCCTTCATACTGACTACATCTGTCACGGTCGTGATTAAAGACGGACCAAGGCGCAGTGTGCGTAGAGTTCCACATCTTTATTAACCTGGAAACTTCAACAAAACAAGAAACGAACAACGAACCGTGAAAGTCGTGGTGCACAATAACACAAACAATATCCCACAACCCAGGTGGGAACAATGGAGAACTTAAGTATGATCCCCAAATTAGAGACAACGATAATCAGCCGCCTCTAATTGGGAACCATACCAAGCACACCAACATAGAAATATAAAAACTAGAACACCCCTCCTAGTCACGCCCTGACCTACAACACCATAGAGAACCAAGGGCTCTCTATGGACAGGGCGTGACAACATCACCTGGGTTGTGTTCATTAGGGCACACCGTAGCATAAAACCTAAAAAGAAAAGTCCAGGTTTTCACTCCCTGTTTATTAACTCAGTTTTCTTCCGTTTGGCACTTAATGAACACAACCCCAAAAATCCAGTCCTCACAAACTACTACTATTCCTTGATTAGAACATTTTGGAAAGTGGAATTTCAGTTTAGTTCCTGAATTTACAGAATTTAAATGGAATTGACCTCAACCCTGGTCCCAGTCTCTGTAATCTCCTCAGTCCATATATCTCGAGATCCACCCAGCCTGCTGGTAGTAGGAGTCCTAACCCTGACTATATTATTGTCTTAACATCATTGTCCAATCACATCTCTGATTTATACACTTCACACCTGAATAGTCAAATTCCCAACAACGGCAACATCAGTTGTATCAAAGAACTATCTACCAATACCATTTCTCAACTATCCTGAACATACAGTATACTACTGTATCAACAGAACATTCTGAGGCAAATGGATAAGACAAAAGCGACACAGTGAGAAAGGCATTATCCTTACCCGAAATCGTCAAAGGAATACATGGTTGGCAGATGGTTTCAATGGAAGAGGTAGAAGTAGATAGTCTTGCACAAGACGAAAGGTGGGGAAGGTTACACGGAAAGGAAAGCATCAGTCAGAGTGGAGAGGTCAGAGTGGAGAGGTCTTCACACCTCATCTTCTATCTTCCTCAGAGGAGGTTCAAATAACCCTCATTCTAGAAGCACAATAATCCACATTCACCAGAACTGATGTGAAGGAAGAAGAGCACAGACAGCTTAGAGACTGAGTGAAAGAGAGATGGAAGGAGTGTGAGAGTGTGTTTGTGAGAGAGAGAGTGAGTCAGTAAGAGAGAGAGAGATAGGGAGGAGAGAGAGAGTCAGAGAGAGAGTCAGAGCAAGAGAGTAGGAGAGAGAGAGAGAGTCAGAGCGAGAGAGTAAGAGAGAGTCAGAGAGAGAGAGGTAGAGAGTCAGAGCGAGTCAGTAAGAGAGAGAGGCAAGAGAGAGTTAGAGAGAGAGTCAGAGAGAAAGTCTGAGCGAGTCAGTAAGAGAGAGAGCGGAAAGAGAGAGTCAGAGAACGTGATCACACCAGCAGTCACCTTGCCCCATACTCACATCCACTCGGAGGATTGGAGGGCTGTATAGCCTATCTGCCTCCGAGTAGTCATTGGATTTACTGAAAGAGCAACATGATCCCTGTAATCAGTGAATAACCACAGCATGATAGCCTGATCACAGATTTGTTTGTGCTGTATAACCAACTCCTAAAGTCATTGTCAAGAGAGAGAGAGAGAGATGGCGCCTGTCATGTATTGTCATGTTGTGTCTTGTTTCTGTCCTTTCCCTTCACCCTGTCTCCCTCTGCTGGTCGTTATTAGGTTACCTTTTCTCCCCCTCTTTCCCCCAGCTGTTCCTTGTCTCCTCCTAACTACCTCGTCACCCCTTTTCCCACCTGTTCCCTTTTTCCCTCTGATTAGTCCTCTATATCTCTCTCTGTTTTTGTTTCTGTCTTCGTCGGATTCTTGTTTGTGTTATTCATGCCTGAACCAGACTATCGTCATGTTTGCTGCAACCTTGTCCTGTCCTGTCGCAATCTGCCGGTCCATCTGAGCCTACGTTTGTTTTGTTATTAAAGAAGCTCTGTTTACGTTAATTCGCTTTTGGGTCCTCATTCACGCACCGTAACAGAAGAATCCGACCAAGAATGGACCCAGCGACTTCGGATCCTCTCCACTCAGCCGTCGAGATCCAGGGAGCGATGCTAGGCAGACACGAGCAGGAATTGTCTGCTGCTCGACATGCCGTTGAGACCCTGGCCACCCAAGTCTCCAACCTCACAGAACAGGTTCACCATCTCCGCCTCGATCCACCGGCCACTTCCAGGGCTTTCGAATCTCCGGAGCCCAGAATCAATAACCCGCCGTGTTACTCTGGGGAGCCCACTGAATGCCGCTCGTTCCTCACCCAGTGTGATATTGTGTTTTCTCTCCAGCCCAACACTTACTCCAGGAGCACTGCTCGTATCGCCTACGTCATATCTCTCCTTACTGGACGGGCTCGTGAGTGGGGCACGGCAATCTGGGAGGCAAGGGCTGAGTGTACTAACCAGTATCAGGACTTTAAGGAGGAGATGATACGGGTTTTTGATCGATCTGTTTTTGGGGAGGAGGCTTCCAGGGCCCTGTCTTCCCTATGTCAAGGTAATCGATCCATAACAGACTACTCTATTGAGTTTCGCACTCTTGCTGCCTCCAGTGGCTGGAACGAGCCGGCTTTGCTCGCTCGTTTTCTGGAGGGTCTCCGCGCAGAGGTAAAGGATGAGATTCTCTCCCGGGAGGTTCCTTCCAGCGTGGATTCCTTGATTGAACTTGCTATTCGCATTGAGCGACGGGTTGATCTTCGTCACCGAGCTCGTGGAAAGGAGCTCGCGTTCTCCGTTGCCCCCCTCTCCGCATCACTACCATCTTCCTCTGCCGGCTCGGGTGCTGAGCCTATGCAGCTGGGAGGTATCCGCATCTCGACTAAAGAGAGGGAACGGAGAATCACCAACCGCCTCTGTCTCTATTGCGGTTCCGCTGGTCATTTTGTCACTTCATGTCCAGTAAAAGCCAGAGCTCATCAGTAAGCGGAGGGCTACTGGTGAGCGCTACTACTCCTGTCTCTCCTTCAAGATCCTGCACTACCTTGTCGGTCCATCTACGCTGGACCGGTTCGTCAGCTTCCTGCAGTGCCTTAATAGACTCTGGGGCGGAGGGCTGTTTTATGGACGAGACCTGGGCTCGGGAACATGACATTCCTCTCAGACAGTTAAGGGAGCCCACGGCCTTGTTCGCCTTGGATGGTAGTCCTCTCCCCAGGATTCAGCGTGAGACGCTACCTTTAACCCTCACTGTCTCTGGTAATCATAGCGAAACCATTTCTTTTTTAATTTTTCGTTCACCTTTTACACCTGTTGTTTTGGGCCATCCCTGGCTAGTTTGTCATAATCCTTCTATTAATTGGTCTAGTAATTCTATCCTCTCCTGGAACGTCTCTTGTCATGTGAAATGTTTAATGTCTGCTATCCCTCCTGTTTCCTCTGTCTCTTCTTCACAGGAGGAGCCTGGTGATTTGACAGGGGTGCCGGAGGAATATCACGATCTGCGCACGGTGTTCAGTCGGTCCAGGGCCACCTCTCTTCCTCCACACCGGTCGTATGATTGTAGTATTGATCTCCTTCCGGGAACCACTCCCCCCCGGGGTAGACTATACTCTCTGTCGGCTCCCGAACGTAAGGCTCTCGAAGATTATTTGTCTGTAGCTCTTGCCGCCGGTACCATAGTCCCCTCCTCCTCTCCCGCCGGAGCGGGGTTTTTTTTTGTTAAGAAGAAGGACGGGTCCCTGCGCCCCTGCATAGATTATCGAGGGCTGAATGACATAACAGTGAAGAATCGTTATCCGCTTCCTCTTATGTCTTCAGCCTTCGAGATCCTGCAGGGAGCCAGGTTTTTCACTAAGTTGGACCTTCGTAACGCTTACCATCTCGTGCGCATCAGGGAGGGGGACGAGTGTAAGACGGCGTTTAACACTCCGTTAGGGCACTTTGAATACCGGGTTCTTCCTTTCGGCCTCGCTAACGCTCCAGCTGTCTTTCAGGCATTAGTCAATGATGTCCTGAGAGACATGCTGAACATCTTTGTTTTCGTTTACCTTGACGATATCCTGATTTTTTCACCGTCACTCCAGATTCATGTTCAGCACGTTCGACGTGTCCTCCAGCGCCTTTTAGAGAATTGTCTTTTTGTGAAGGCTGAGAAGTGCACTTTTCATGCCTCCTCCGTCACATTTCTCGGTTCTGTTATTTCCGCTGAAGGCATTAAGATGGATCCCGCTAAGGTCCAAGCTGTCATTGATTGGCCCGTCCCTAAGTCACGCGTCGAGCTGCAGCGCTTTCTCGGCTTCGCGAACTTCTATCGTCGTTTCATCCGTAATTTCGGTCAGGTGGCAGCTCCTCTCACAGCCCTTACTTCTGTCAAGACGTGCTTTAAGTGGTCCGTTTCCGCCCAGGGAGCTTTTGATCTCCTCAAGAATCGTTTTACATCCGCTCCTATCCTTGTTACACCTGACGTCTCTAGACAGTTCGTTGTCGAGGTTGACGCGTCAGAGGTGGGCGTGGGAGCCATTCTTTCTCAGCGCTCCCTCTCTGACGACAAGGTCCACCCTTGCGCGTATTTTTCTCATCGCCTGTCGCCGTCGGAACGTAACTATGATGTGGGAAACCGCGAACTGCTCGCCATCCGCTTAGCCCTAGGCGAATGGCGACAGTGGTTGGAGGGGGCGACCGTTCCTTTTGTCGTTTGGACTGACCATAGGAACCTTGAGTACATCCGTTCTGCCAAACGACTTAATGCGCGTCAGGCGCGCTGGGCGCTGTTTTTCGCTCGTTTCGAGTTCGTGATTTCTTATCGTCCGGGCTCTAAGAACACCAAGCCTGATGCTTTATCTCGTCTCTTCAGTTCTTCAGTAGCCTCCACTGACCCCGAGGGGATTCTCCCTGAGGGGCGTGTTGTCGGGTTGACTGTCTGGGGAATTGAGAGGCAGGTAAAGCAAGCACTCACTCAAACTCCGTCGCCGCGCGCTTGTCCCAGGAACCTTCTTTTCGTTCCCGTTCCTACTCGTCTGGCCGTTCTTCAGTGGGCTCACTCTGCCAAGTTAGCCGGCCACCCTGGCGTTCGGGGTACGCTTGCTTCCATTCGCCAGCGTTTTTGGTGGCCCACCCGGGAGCATGACACGCGTCGCTTCGTGGCTGCTTGTTCGGTCTGCGCGCAGACTAAGTCCGGTAACTCCCCTCCTGCTGGCCGTCTCAGGCCGCTTCCCATTCCCTCTCGACCGTGGTCTCACATCGCCTTAGATTTTGTCACCGGACTGCCTTCGTCAGCGGGGAAGACTGTTATTCTTACGGTTGTCGACAGGTTCTCTAAGGCGGCTCATTTTATTCCCCTTGCTAAGCTTCCTTCTGCTAAAGAGACGGCACAAATCATCATCGAGAATGTTTTCAGAATTCATGGCCTTCCGTCAGACGTCGTTTCGGACAGAGGTCCGCAATTCACGTCTCAATTTTGGAGGGAGTTTTGCCGTTTGATTGGGGCTTCCGTCAGTCTCTCTTCCGGCTTTCACCCCCAGTCTAACGGTCAAGCAGAACGGGCCAATCAGACTATTGGTCGCATCTTACGCAGTCTTTCTTTTCGCAACCCTGCGTCTTGGTCAGAACAGCTCCCCTGGGCAGAATACGCCCACAACTCGCTTCCTTCGTCTGCGACCGGGCTATCTCCTTTTCAGAGTAGCCTCGGGTACCAGCCTCCGCTGTTCTCTTCTCAGTTCGCCGAGTCCAGCGTCCCCTCCGCTCAGGCTTTTGTCCAACGTTGCGAGCGCACCTGGAAGAGGGTCAGGTCTGCACTTTGCCGTTATAGGGCGCAGACTGTGAGGGCTGCTAATAAGCGTAGAACTAAGAGTCCTAGATATTGTCGCGGTCAGAGAGTTTGGCTCTCCACTCAGAACCTTCCCCTTAAGACCGCTTCTCGCAAGTTGACCCCGCGGTTCATTGGTCCGTTCCGTATTTCCCAGATCATTAATCCTGTCGCAGTTCGACTTCTTCTTCCGCGATATCTTCGTCGCGTCCACCCGGTCTTCCATGTCTCCTGTGTCAAGCCCGTTCTTCGCGCCCCCGCTCGTCTCCCCCCCCCCCCCCCATCCTTGTCGAGGGCGCACCCATCTACAGGGTCCGTAGGATTTTGGACATGCGTCCTCGGGGCCGTGGTCATCAGTACCTAGTAGATTGGGAGGGGTACGGTCCTGAGGAGAGGAGTTGGGTTCCCTCTCGGGACGTGCTGGACCGTGCGCTGATCGATGATTTCCTCCGTTGCCGCCAGGTTTCCTACTCGAGTGCGCCAGGAGGCGCTCGGTGAGTGGGGGGGTACTGTCATGTATTGTCATGTTGTGTCTTGTTTCTGTCCTTTCCCTTCACCCTGTCTCCCTCTGCTGGTCGTTATTAGGTTACCTTTTCTCCCCCTCTTTCCCCCAGCTGTTCCTTGTCTCCTCCTAACTACCTCGTCACCCCTTTTCCCACCTGTTCCCTTTTTCCCTCTGATTAGTCCTCTATATCTCTCTCTGTTTTTGTTTCTGTCTTTGTCGGATTCTTGTTTGTGTTATTCATGCCTGAACCAGACTATCGTCATGTTTGCTGCAACCTTGTCCTGTCCTGTCGGAATCTGCCGGTCCATCTGAGCCTACGTTTGTTTTGTTATTAAAGAAGCTCTGTTTACGTTAATTCGCTTTTGGGTCCTCATTCACGCACCGTAACAGCGCCAGAGAAGATGGCAAACATGCTACGTGCCTCCAGCCGATTGTGTTTTTTTTGTTCATTTTTTGCATTGTTTGTAACTTTTTTTTTTTAAACATATTTTGTACACAATGTTGCCGCTACCGAAAATAACTTCTAGACATCAGGACTGCGATTACTCACCACGGACTGGCAGAATCCTTTTTTTCCCTTTCACGACTCTGACGAGCCCGATGTGAAGGATATACTGCTTCCTGGGGAACAGGCCCCGATCTCCGTGATCTGCGTGAAGAGGAGGTGGAGAAAAAGGGGCCGAAGTTCGGGCTGCCTTCTGAGAATTCATAGGCGAACGAATAAGCCCCTACTTCCCTCCATTCTGCTAGCAAACGTGCAATCTTTGGAGAATAAAATCGACGAGTTACGCGTAAGATAAAACCACCAACAGGATATTAAAAACTGTAACATCTTATGCTTCACGGAGTCGTGGCTGAACGACGACAATGTCAACATACAGCTGGCTGGTTATACGATGGACCGGCAGGATAGAACAACGGCGTCTGGTAAGACAAGGGGCGGCGTACTATGTATTTTTGTAAATAACAGCTGGTGCACGATATCTAAGGAAGTCATGAGCTATTGCTCGCCCGAGGTAGAGTTTCTCATGATAAGCTGTAGATCACGCTATCTACCTAGAGAGTTTTCATCTGTGTTCTTTGTAGCTGTTTACATACCACCACAGTCAGAGGCTGGCACTAAGACAGCATTGAATGAGCTGTATTTCGCCATAAGCAAACAAGAAAAAATGCTCACCCAGAGGCGGCGCTCCTAGTAGCCGGGGACTTTAATGCAGGGAATCTTAAATCCGTTTTACCAAATTTCTATCAGAATGTTAAATGTGCAACCAGAGGAAAAAGAACGCTGGACCACCTATCCTCCACACACAGAGACGCATACAAAGCTCTCCCTCGCCCTCTACTTGGCAAATCTGACCATAATTCCATCCTGCTGATTCCTGCTTACAAGCAAAAATTAAAGCAGGAAGCACCAGTGACTCGATCGATTAAAAAGTGGTCAGATGGAGCAGCTGCTAAGCTGCAGGACTGTTTTGCTAGCACAGACTGGAATATGTTCCAGAATTCCTCTGATGGCATTGAGGAGTACACCACATCAGTAATTGGCTTCATCAATACAGTACCTTGCAAAAGTATTCATCCCCCTTGGTGTTTTTCCTATTTTGTTGCATTACAACCTGTAATTTAAATTGATTTTTATTTGTATTTCATGTAATGGACACAAAATAGTCCTAACTGGTGAAGTGAAATTAAAAAAGTAACTTGTTTCAAAGAATAATTTAAAAAAAAGGAAAAGTGGTGCGTGCATATGTATTCACCCCCTTTGTTAGGAAGCCTCTAAATAAGATCTGGTGCAACCAATTACCTTCAGAAGTCACGTAATTAGTTAAATAAAGTCCAACTGTGTGCAATCTAAGTGTCACATGGTCTGTCACATGATCTCAGTATATATACACCTGCTTTGAAAGCCACCAGTGTCTGCAACACCACTAAGCAAGGGGCACCACCAAGCAAGCAGCACCATGAAGACCAAGGAGCTCTCCAAACAGGTCAGGGACAAAGTCGTGGAGAAGTTTAGATCAGGGTTGAGTTATAAAAAAATATCAGAAATCTTAAACATCCCACAGAGCACCATTAAATCCATAATCAAAAAATGGAAAGAATATGGCACCACAACCATCCTGCCAAGAGAAGGCCGCCCACCAAAACTCACAGACGGCAAGGAGGGCATTAATCAGAGAGGCTACAAAGAGACCAAAGATAACCCTGAAGGAGTTGCAAAGCTCCACAACGGAGATTGGAGTATCTGTCCAAACGTGTTTGGCGATGTGGGAGACTCCCCAAACAAATGAAAGAAGGTACTCACCCAGATGAAACTAAAACTCAGATGAGACTAAAACTGAGCTTTTGGCAATCAAAGAAAACACTATGTCTGGTGCAAACCCAACACCTCTCATCATCCTGAGAATACAGTGAAGCATGGTGGTGATGGGGATGTTTTTCATCGGCAGGGGCTGGGAAACTAGTCAGAATTGAAGGAATGATGGAAGGCGCTAAATACAGGGAAATTCTTGAGGGAAACCTGTTGCAGTCGACCAGAGATTTGAGACTGGGACGGAGGTTCACATTCCAGCAGGACAATGACCCTGAGCATACTGCTAAAGCAACACTCGAGTGGTTTAAGGGGAAACATTTAAATGTCTTGGAATGGCCTAGTCAAAGCCCAGACATCAATCCAATTGAGAATCTGTGGTATGACTTAAAGATTGCTGTACACCAGCGGAACCCATCCAACTTGAAGGAGCTGGAGCAGTTTTGTCTTGAAGAATGGGCAAAAATCTACAGACTACAAAGGGAAGCACAGACGAGAGCTGCCCAGTGACACGAGCCTACCAGATGAGCTAAACTACTTCTATGCTCGCTTCGAGGCAAATAACACTGAAACATGCATGAGAGCACCAGCTGTTCCGGAAGACTGTGTGATCACGCTCTCAAGCTGATGTGAGTAAGACCTTTAAACAGGTCAACATTCACAAGGCCGCTGGGCCAGATGGATTACCAGGACGTATACTGCGAGCATGCGCTGACCAATGGGCAAGTGTCTTCACTGACATATTCAATCTCTCCCTGTACAAATCTGTAATACCAACATGTTTTAAGCAGACCACCATAGTGCCTGTGCCCAAAAACACTAAGGTAACTTGCCTAAATGACCCCCGACCCGTAGCACTCACGCCTGTAGCCATGAAGTGCTTTGAATCCTGTCCGGGTTGGCGCCTCCTTCGGGTTTGTGCCGTGAGGGAGATCTTCATGGGCTATACTCGGCCTTGTCTCAGGTTAGTAATTTGGTGGTTGAAGATATCCCTCTAGTGGTGTGGGGGCTGTGCTTTGGCAAAGTGGGTGGGGTTATATCCTGCCTGGTTGGCCCTGTCTGGGGGTATCGTGTCTCCCGACCCCTCCTGTCTCAGCTTTCAGTATTTATGCTGCAATAGTTTATATGTCGGGGACTAGGGTCAGTCTGTTATATCTGGAGTATTTCTCCTGTCTTATCCGGTATCTTGTGTGAATTTTAAGCATGCTCTCTCTAATTCTCTTCCTTTCTCTCTTTCTGTACAGCACTTTGTGACATTGGCTGATGTAAAAGGGGCTTTATAAATACATTTGATTGAATTGGATTGTGTGTGTGCTATTCAGAGGGTGAATGAGCAAGACAAAATATTTAAGTTACTTTGAAAGGGGTATGGTGGTAGGTGCCAGGCGCACCGGTTTGTGTCAAGAACTGCAACGTTGCTCGGTTTTTCACGCTCAACAGTTTCCCGTGTGTGTCAAGAATGGTCCACCACCCAAAGGACATCCAGCCAACTTGACACAGCTGTGGTAAGCATTGGAGTCAACACGGGCCAGTATCCCTGTACCAAGCTTTCAACACCTTGTAGAGTCCATGCCCCAACGGATGGAGACTGTTCTGGGGGGGAAATGGGGGAGGTGCAACTCAATATAATGAAAGGTGTTCCTAATGTTTTCTATACTCAGTGTATATACACACACATACACACAGACTGCAAAGAACATGCCAAATAAGGATTCCTTTTATTTTCTAGAGCTGAGATTTAGTCATTTGAAACTACATAGTTGGTTGGTCTGGTTTCGTAGTGAGCATACAAGAAGCAGTCTCTTCATCAATAAACTGCAGAGGACATCTTAGTAGAATGTGATGAATATGATAGCGCTAGAGCTCGTTGAGCTGTATCACACAAACCATCACCGATCTGAGAAGCCTGTAGAAAAAAACGCGGAACTCAGGATTTTCATAGCGTATTCTACCTTTTCTTTCGGTGGATGAGTCACTGCGGCAATCGTGCTTGCGTTTCCCAGGAGACTTCTCCCTGTGCAATGACTGAGTACGGCTGGCAGGGAGAATACAGATTAATCATAGCAATGATAAAAAACACTTACACTAAAGCTATAAATAGCCCTGCATAGGGAAGTTGTGGGATTGCAGTGGCTGCAATCGAAGCACTGAGGCTGAATAAATCATTGAATTGAATCCGTTCCCCGGTTCCCAGTCACCTTACGTCCATCTGATGATTTAAGGATTCCCTTTAACACTCCCTTTTCGCTTCCTGACTGAGAGAACAGCCAGACACAGGCTACAGGACACACAGAGTGCTTCCTGAATGAGAGAACAGCCAGACACAGGCTACAGGACACACAGAGTGCTTCCTGACTGAGAGAACAGCCAGACACAGGCTACAGGACACACAGAGTGCTTCTAAGAGCAAGATATAGGACACACAAACGTTCATGCCAGCAGGTAGGCTAGTGGTTAAAGCGTTGGGCCTGTAACCAAAAGGTTGCTTGATTGAATCCCCGAGCTGACAAAGTAAAAATCTGTTGTTCCGCCCCCTCAAGTTGGCTGGACGTCCATTGGGTGGTGGACCATTCTTGATACACACGGGAAACTGTTGAGTGTGAAATGCTTTGCATTTCTTGACAGACTAAAACCGGTGCGCCTGACACCTACTACTATACCCCGTTCAAAGGCACTTAAATCTCTTGTCTTGCCCATTCATCCTCTGAATGCACACAATCCATGTCTCCATTGTCTCACGGCTTAACAATCCTTCTTTAACCTGTCTCCTCCCCTTCATCTACACTGATTGAAGTGGATTTAACAAGTGACTTCAATAAGGGATCATAGCCTGGATTCACCTGGTCAGTGTATACTATGGTGTGATATGAAACACATCAACTTGTCAAGCACGTACAAACTGTAAAAACCTTGTTTCAGTGACGTTACACTCAAGCAGATTTTGATGACATGGGGACGTATCCTTGGCACAGTGTAAAACTGTTCTGTGTAGTGTGTATACAAGATATAGCTACAGATGTAGGATCTTAATTTGATCAGTTTTTTGTTGCTGAGAATTTTCCTGCACCACATGACATGTAGATGAGCTTTGTGATTTAAATAAATTCACTGAAAACCCACACTAACACGTTACTGAAAAAACACGTTACTGAAAACACGCACTAACACGTTACTGAAAACACACACTAACACACGTTACTGAAAACCCACACTGACACACGTTACTGAAAACACATGTTACTGAAAACACACACTAACACATGTTACTGAAAACACACGTTACTAAAAATACACACTAACACATGTTGCTGAAAACACACATTACTGAAAACCCACACTAAGACACGTTATTGAAAACCCACACTAACACACATTACTGAAAACCCACACTAACACACGTTACTGAAAACACACATTACTGAAAACCCACACTGACACACGTTACTGAAAACCCACATTCACACACGTTACTGAAAACCCACACTAACACGTTACTGAAAACCCACATTAACACACGTTACTGAAAACCCACACTAACAGACGTTACTGAAAACCCACATTAACACACGTTACTGAAAACCCACACTAACACACGTTACTGAAAACCCACACTAACACGTTACTGAAAACCCACACTAACACACGTTACTGAAAACCCACATTAACACACGTTACTGAAAACCCACACTAACACGTTACTGAAAACCCACACTAACACGTTACTGAAAACCCACATTAACACACGTTACTGAAAACCCACACTAACACACATTACTGAAAACCCACACTAACACACGTTACTGAAAACCCACATTCACACACGTTACTGAAAACCCACACTAACACGTTACTGAAAACCCACATTAACACACGTTACTGAAAACCCACACTAACAGACGTTACTGAAAACCCACACTAACACACGTTACTGAAAGCCCACATTAACACACGTTACTGAAAACCCACACTAACACACGTTACTGAAAACCCACATTAACACACGTTACTGAAAACCCACACTAACACGTTACTGAAAACCCACATTAACACACGTTACTGAAAACCCACATTAACACACGTTACTGAAAACCCACATTAACACACGTTACTGAAAACCCACATTAACACACGTTACTGAAAACCCACACTAACACGTTACTGAAAACCCATACTAACACACGTTACTGAAAACCCACATTAACACACGTTACTGAAAACCCACACTAACACGTTACTGAAAACCCATACTAACAGACGTTACTGAAAACCCACATTAACACACGTTAATGAAAACCCACACTAACACACGTTACTGAAAACCCATACTAACAGACGTTACTGAAAACCCACATTAACACACGTTAATGAAAACCCACACTAACACACGTTAATGAAAATACACACTAACACATGTTTATATTAAGAGTATTGCACTTTTATGTAGCCTACTTTTGGCCAGCTAACAGCCTAATCACCGATCAACGTTATGGACTAAACATTGAAATCCTATTGCTGCAGGATTATTTTGCTGTGACAATATAGGTCAAATTAAGATCCTCCATCTGTATCTCTCTATCTTTCATAATTTGGGGTAAATGGAAAAATTAGCCTTAGGCCTTCATGGGAACATGAAGCCATTACTCTCTATACAGCCCTATACCACATTATGGTGTGGGAACATGACGCCATTACTCTCTATTACAGCCCTATACCACATTATGGTGTGGGAACATGAAGCCATTACTCTCTATTACAGCCCTATACCACATTATGGTGTGGGAACATGACGCCATTACTCTCTATTACAGCCCTATACCACATTATGGTGTGGGAACATGAAGCCATTACTCTCTATACAGCCCTATACCACGTTATGGTGTGGGAACATGAAGCCATTACTCTCTATTACAGCCCTATACCACATTATGGTGTGGGAACATGAAGCCATTACTCTCTATACAGCCCTATACCACATTATGGTGTGGGAACATGAAGCCATTACTCTCTATTACAGCCCTATACCACATTATGGTGTGGGAACATGAAGCCATTACTCTCTATTACAGCCCTATACCACATTATGGTGTGGGAACATGAAGCCATTACTCTCTATTACAGCCCTATACCACATTATGGTGTGGGAACATGAAGCCATTACTCTCTATTACAGCCCTATACCACGTTATGGTGTGGGAACATGAAGCCATTACTCTCTATACAGCCCTATACCACATTATGGTGTGGGAACATGAAGCCATTACTCTCTATACAGCCCTATACCACGTTATGGTGTGGGAACATGAAGCCATTACTCTCTATTACAGCCCTATACCACATTATGGTGTGGGAACATGAAGCCATTACTCTCTATACAGCCCTATACCACGTTATGGTGTGGGAACATGAAGCCATTACTCTCTATTACAGCCCTATACCACATTATGGTGTGGGAACATGAAGCCATTACTCTCTATACAGCCCTATACCACATTATGGTGTGGGAACATGAAGCCATTACTCTCTATACAGCCCTATACCACATTATGGTGTGGGAACATGAAGCCATTACTCTCTATTACAGCCCTATACCACATTATGGTGTGGGAACATGAAGCCATTACTCTCTATTACAGCCCTATACCACATTATGGTGTGGGAACATGAAGCCATTACTCTCTATACAGCTCATACACAGACATATAGGAACACTGTCCCCATGTAGACAATCACATGTGCAACCACAAATGGTTCCCACCCAAAACAGTGCTCTGCTGATGAGCTAATAACAAAGAGTATAGACCAAGGACCTACACCTATATTCTAGCTGTCAGAGAAAATCCCAAAACTCCTTGACATTTTTGCAGACACTCTTATCCAGAGCAATTAGGGTTCGATACCTTGCTCAAGTACAAATCAAAATATTTTTTTGCCTAGTCAGCTTGAGGATTCAAACCAGCAACCATCCAATTATTGCCTAAAGTCTCTTAACCACTAAGCTACCAAATTATTGTTTTGGATTTGACAGCTCCTCGGAGGCAGTGAATGCACAAATAGAATCTGCAGAGACTCCCTACCGTAGTTCTTTGTATTCAGGTAGGTTGTTCAGGCCTTAGTGTAGGCCTATAGGACGCTAAATAACAACAGAACCGTCCCAAAATACAATTCACCCGCAGGGCACAGGATTTATTTGACACTTAGGCCTGGTCATTTTCAACACACAAAGGCCATAACCTTACAATATTCCTCCTCCGCCCATGAAATAACTGTGAGCTGAGAACTGTCATTTGTGTGTCAGAGCTCCCAGTCTTTTGTCTTTGCTATTCTGTAGGCGTGTTGTTGTTGTTGACTGATCTCCCATAATGATGCAGCTAGATCAGTCAATAACTGGCTAAGTATATGGCCTGTACAGGAATATGTGTGTGTTTGTGTGTGTGTGGGGGGTGGGGTGGGGGTGGGGGGGGGGGTGGGGGGTCTCGTTTCCATGACAACATTGCTATTAAATGCAGGCCATCCAATAAAGGATATGGATAGGTGTGTACAGAATGATAATTAATAGAATAGAGTAGAAGGAAAAACACATGGATTCTATAGTTCTATATTATTCTATAGAATACCCTACCCATTGAAATTTTTACGGGTTTATTGTGGCTGTGATCTTTCACAAATAACTGATTTGTCTATTGTGTAAATTCAATAATGCATACACGAGGACAAGCATATTACATGGATATTACTCTATTAAAGTAGCATACCATGCTGTGATTAGGCCTTTTCATTTATAATATTTCGTCCAGATTTCGTCTAGATATTTCGTCTAGATCGTGAATTTATTCACATCCACATTATTATAAAGGCAACGGTCTGACAAATGACGCGGCTTTGCAAACCCAACACATGCTCAATTGCTTACCTCATTTTTTCTCCTGTTCAATTAGACGATGACATGAAGAAATTGACATATACCGGTTTTTCCCTCTCAGACCGTTTGTAAA
This sequence comes from Oncorhynchus mykiss, assembly GCF_057628025.1. Classification (NCBI taxonomy): domain Eukaryota; kingdom Metazoa; phylum Chordata; class Actinopteri; order Salmoniformes; family Salmonidae; genus Oncorhynchus; species Oncorhynchus mykiss. The sequence goes on from NC_143040.1 coordinate 67,615,489, forward strand.
GCAGAATGTTCTAATTCAATATAACTAAAAGATCATACGCCAATGTTCACCAATTATGTATGGCTGTCGGCAATGCAGTCAGTCTGATTCTGAAATACAATGCGAGGAACCGAACGTTCTCCCTTTCTCTCTCAAAAGCTTTGCACTCCGTTTATTGTCTTGCATCCTTAATTCCATGTTCAAATGATGGTCGTGGTTGTCTCAAGAAGACGGGGGATTGTGGCTGACAGCAGCCTCCGAGTTGCCATATTTCCACCGTATTCGTGGTGTTTTGGCAAGGTGGAGATTTTATAAAATAGTTGACCACAGCGTGCAACCGGTCCAATGCTGCCCGCTTGAGACGACCGCCTATAACTGCATCATCTCGCGCTCTATCAGAACAATGGAATTATATAAGAAAGTCACTTATAATAGTCTACCAAGCCTAAATTGGATTTATATCACACCTTTTCTTTCCCAATCATTACATACTTTCAACACACCCAAAATAAACTGGAATTTCAAAACGTCAATCAAAAAAAGATGGCAAAAAAAGTCAGTCTCAAAGATTTGAAGGAATTTCAGTCTTTACTGTCAAACAAATGGATACTGTACTGTGGAAAAACTAAAACATTTTACATTCCCTCTGAATGGTTGTGTTCTGCGTCAGTTTTCATATACTCAAACAAAGACCCAAACAAGGACAACAACTTATTGTTTTAATAATTTTTTATTAGAAAATTATTCCATCATGGTTACATTGTTATGGTCACATGTCAAACATCTGCATTTATCCAATCATTATGTTTGGTGCTGAAAAAACAGGGCTACTTTCAGGAGGCAAACGTTTCAGAATGTTGCTGATAGAAATGTAATGAATAGTGCTGATGCGATTCTTTAACCTACCAGTCAGAAAGGTCTGATTGTTCTCTACATAGTATATTTCTCTCTGAACGTTCCACAATATTGAGCCCTGTTGAATGCAGCCCATGTATAACCAATGTCATGCATGCCCTGGAAACGTTTCAAAATGACTTTGTATTACTAAAAAAACAAACCCCAGATGAAGGAACAGTTCAGTCCAGACATTACCAGTGTGGTACAGATCACTCTTGCTGTGATTACTTTTGCCCGGGTGTGAGAAAGATATCAATATGCATGACGTGTTTTGTTCATGAATATTCCAAGTTAACAAGAAGCAGGAGTCAAGGTCAGTATGGTAGCTAAGTCACAGGTTTAAGAGAGATATCTCTCCTTTAAGCCTTGGAGTGATTAAAAAACAGCTGTAAATATCACAGAGTGGACCTTTTTAATAAGCTTTGGAGTAGTGATTCCTTGCAGGTGGCAGAACGCATGGTAGCATTACCAAGCCGAACCGAGCTGTACTGAGCTAGCCTGGTTACACTTCCACCATAGTTGTCGGAGCCATGCTGAAAAGGACCCTGGGAAAAGATAATATCAAGCCAGCCCGGTACGGTTTGGTTCGGCAGTATAGTGTGACAAGGGTATTGCAGAGGAAACAATTACAGTGCAATGGTCTGATTTAGTACAAACCTTTTATTTACAGATCTAGTCTGAGACAGGAAGAGAAGGGAGACTCAGGAAGGAAGTGACCTCGGCAGCAGACAATATATAACAGTGCAGTCCAAATAGGTTTGAAACAGAGGAGTCTGGTGGAAGGAGCTATAGGAGGCCAGGCCCAATGTAAAGACTGGAATATAATTAATGGAATGGTATCAAAAACACATCGAAACCACAAACATGGAATCCTCATTAGACTCCATTCTATGAACTCTATTCCAGCCATTACAATGTGTCTGTCCTCCTATAGCTCCTCCCACCAGCCTCTTGACACAGAGTTCAACTTCAGCTCTGTCAAGCACAGAATATCCTCCAAAAATGATGCTTTTCAACAGGTGTAAATAATAATAGATTTTGTATTTGTTTTTAAAGGGCTCTTTGAAATGCCGGTGGGATACTTTACCATATTACAGTTTGCAGAGTAATGAAGTCGTTGCAATACCTCAGGAAGCCAGACGATGGCAGTAGAGAGTTGAACATCGTCATATTTCTATGTAGTCTCAGAATTCGTCTCTCCATTGCACACTTGGCCTATTAACCAACTGCCTGTGGTAAACCTGCTGCATTCATTGTAAAATACACATCACGTGATGAAATATTGTGTAATCATAGGAGTATTTGTTATTTTACTTTATCAGCATCAGTTTGAACCATATGTATGTGCTTTCTGTATAGACCAAATGCCCATCATCAGTAGAAATCTTTCTTTTTGTCTTTCCAAGGCGGAGTGGTATCTGTAGTAGGCCAGAGAGGCTACCATAATGACATAGGGAAGACATTGAACTCCTACTTTTCTATTGGTTTCCTGAGCTGTGAAATATACAAAGCAAAGGAGAAAGACGGAACGATAAAAAACAAAACATTAGGTACTGCCTGTTGTATCTTCCTTTTGTTGCGATGATCTTCGCCCCCCAACCCATCCACCCACCCATGACCCGCCCCGCCCCGCCCTCCAACAATCCAATCCTATGAACTAACCTAGGATCAGCTTGTCCTGCCCAAATCCTATCCTAAACTATTAATGGGAGAAATGCAAAACTAGGTGCGGGTCTAGGGGCAACTTCCTCCTACTCCAATAAGCTCATTGGGATCCATATACAGGAAAGCCTCTGGGGCTGCATCCCTTCCCTTCCCCACCCTACCCAGATCCATAAAGAAACTGCATGTCTGTTGCCCCAAAATGTCTGCCTCACACTATTCGCCACTGCATGACGCTCATGTCCTTGCCCCCGGTGGAAACCAGGCAACTGTCGTCAAACAGGAAGTTCACATTGGTCACATGACTGCTGTGTCCGCCATAGACATGACTGGGAGCCTGAAAGGAGAAAAAAATCCTCAATCAATCAAACAAAAATGCAACCAATGGGCTCATGTAATCTTCACAGGCTCTTCTCAATGTATATATTGAATAGATTTTAAAAAAATCTTACCCGAAATTGACAGCAGGGGTATGAGAAAAGGCAGACTTTTCCAAAGTCGTCTCCTGTGACAAGCAGCTGCTTCTCATTAGATCTGGAGACTGCGTTGATGTCAGTCCCGTCAGAGCCATCAGGCCATAACCCTGTGGACCAGAGTTATAGTATTGGTCCCATTATGTTATATTCTCCTATCTCTGCACTCTGCACACAATGTGAATGGCCATACGGTCACACATCCAGTCCAATTATTGGCAAAAAAGCTGATCTGACTGGTCAAAAGACCAGTTAGTGGCGAAAAGATCAGAATTGGGTTGCCTGTTTAAACGCAGCCTATGTGTCCAGCAAATAGATTCTCCAGCTGCTTCAACAAATAGATTCTTCAACAAATAGATTCTCCAGCTGCTTCAACAAATAGATTCTCCAGCTGCTTCAACAAATAAATTCTCTGGCTGCTTCAACAAATAGATTCTCCAGCTGCTTCAACAAATAGATTCTCAAGCTGCTTCAACAAATAGATTCTCCAGCTGCTTCAACAAATAGATTCTCCAGCTGCTTCAACAAATAGATTCTCCAGCTGCTTCAACAAATAGATTCTCCAGCTGCTTCAACAAATAGATTCTCCAGCTGCTTCAACAAATAGATTCTCCAGCTGCTTCAACAAATAAATTCTCTATCTGCTTCAACAAATAGATTCTCCAGCTGCTTCAACAAATAGATTCTCCAGCTGCTTCAAATAGGTTATCATGCTGCTTCAGTAAATAGATTCTCCAGCTGCTTCAACAAATAGATTCTCCAGCTGCTTCAACAAATAGATTCTCCAGCTGCTTCAACAAATAGATTCTCTAGCTGCTTCAACAAATAGATTCTCTAGCTGCTTCAACAAATAGATACTCCAGCTGCTTCAACAAATAGATTCTCCAGCTGCTTCAACAAATAGATTCTCCAGCTGCTTCAACAAATAGATTCTCCAGCTGCTTCAACAAATAGATTCTCCAGCTGCTTCAACAAATACTTTCTCTAGCTGCTTCAACAAATAGATTCTCCAGCTGCTTCAACAAATAGATTCTCCAGCTGCTTCAAATAGGTTCTCATGCTGCTTCAGTAAATAGATTCTCCAGCTGCTTCAACAAATAGATTCTCCAGCTGCTTCAACAAATACATTCTCTAGCTGCTTCAATAAATAAATTCTCCAGCTGCTTCAACAAATAGATTCTCCAGCTGCTTCAACAAATAGATTCTCTAGCTGCTTCAACAAATAAATTCTCCAGCTGCTTCAATAAATAGATTCTCCAGCTGCTTCAACAAATAGATTGTCCAGCTTCTTCAACAAATAGATTCTCCAGCTGCTTCAACAAATAGATTCTCCAGCTGCTTCAATAAATAGAATCTTCAACAAATAGAATCTTCAACAAATAGATTATTCAACAAATAGATTCTCCAGCTGCTTCAACAAATAGATTCTCCAGCTGCTTCAACAAATAGATTATCCAGCTGCTTCAATAAATAGAATCTTCAACAAATAGATTCTTCAACAAATAGATTCTTCAACAAATAGATTCTTCAATAAATAGATTCTCCAGCTGCTTCAACAAATAGATTCTCCAGCTGCTTCAATAAATAGATTCTCCAGCTGCTTCAACAAATAGATTCTCCAGCTGCTTCAACAAATAGATTCTCCAGCTGCTTCAACAAATAGATTCTCCAGCTGCTTCAACAAATAGATTCTCCAGCTGCTTCAATTAATAGAATCTTCAACAAATAAATTCTCCAGCTGCTTCAACAAATAGATTCTCATGCTTCTTCAACAAATAGATTCTCATGCTTCTTCAACAAATAGATTATCATGCTTCTTCAACATTGCTCACCAAAGACTTGGAAGCCCAGGGTGCAGGTGGAGGTGGCCCAGGGGATGTCCCGCGTGGTCTCCACACTCACCACCTGTTTACACACAGACGGGATCCCTGGAACGACATACAGCTGATTGAAACGGGGAGGTGCTACCTGAACGTGTCCAATAAGAACACAGAGTTTAATTTTCAATTTCAATAAACCAAACAATACTTACAATAGAGTATCTCATAGTCTCCTGAGTTGGACACCAGGTACTGAGAGTCCACTGACCAGTCTAGATGGGTGATGAAGCTGGAGTGACCCTGAGAGAGAGAGAGAGAGAGAGAGAGAGAGAGAGAGAGACAGAGAGAGAGAGAGAGAGAGAGAGAGACAGAGAGAGAGAGAGAGAGAGAGAGAGAGAGAGAGAGAGAGAGAGAGAGAGAGAGAGAGAGAGAGAGAGAGAGAGAGAGAGAGAGAGAGAGAGAGAGAGAGAGAGAGAGAGAGAGAGAGGAGAATCAGCTATAGTCGGATGGATGACTCAGCTTGTTATAAACCATTATGCACTATGCCATAAGTGCGCATAATTTAGCATGTCCTCCTGGTTTGAGGCCGAGGAGAAGAGGGGGTAGGTCCTAAATATAAAAGGTGCTCACCGAGCACTTTCCCAATCTGCTGTATTTCCTGCCACTCTCCCCCACTACGTAGATATAGATGTAGTTATCGTGAGAGCCGATCGCCAGGAAATTACCATCTAGGAATAAGAACAGGAGATTAGGTTACAACATGGCCTGCATCAGTATTACAACATGGCCTGCATCAGTATCACAATATGACCTGCATCAGTATCACAATATGGCCTGTATCAGTATCACAATATGGCCTGTATCAGTATCACAATATGGTCTGTATCAGTATTACAATATGGTCTGTATCAGTATTACAACATGGTCTGCATCAGTATTATAATATGGTCTGTATCAGTATTACAACATGGTCTGTATCAGTATCACAACATGGCCTGCATCAGTATCACAATATGGCCTGTATCAGTATCACAATATGGCCTGTATTAGTATCACAATATGGTCTGTATCAGTATAACAACATGGTCTGTATCAGTATCACAACATGGTCTGTATCAGTATCAGAACATGGTCTGTATCAGTATTACAACATGGTCTGTATCAGTATCACAATATGGCCTGTATCAGTATCACAATATGGTCTGTATCAGTATTACAACATGGTCTGTATCAGTATCACAATATGGTCTGTATCAGTATTACAACATGGTCTGTATCAGTATCACAACATGGTCTGTATCAGTATCACAATATGGTCTGTATCAGTATTACAATATGGTCTGTATCAGTATTACAACATGGTCTGCATCAGTATCACAACATGGTCTGTATCAGTATCACAGTCAACCTGTAACTGTTAGGATGTTCTCATAGTAGGCCTACTGTCGACATCTTGGTTTCACATCAGACAGGTTATAATGCGTTATGATGCAGCTGTGAAGCATTACATGTATGGCGCCCTTATATTTTCTTACAACCATCTGATAATGATCCTGACTAAATAACAACCATGTATTGATCCTGACTAAATAACAACCATGTATTGATCCTGACTAAATAACAGCCATTTATTGATCCTGACTAAATAACAACCATTTAATGATCCTGACTAAATAACAGCCATTTATTGATCCTGACTAAATAACAACCATTTATTGATCCTGACTAAATAACAGCCATTTATTGATCCTGACTAAATAACAACCATTTATTGATCCTGACTAAATAACAGCCATTTATTGATCCTGACTAAATAACAACCATTTATTGATCCTGACTAAATAACAGCCATGTATTGATCCTGACTAAATAACAACCATTTATTGATCCTGACTAAATAACAACCATTTATTGATCCTGACTAAATAACAACCATGTATTGATCCTGACTAAATAACAACCATTTATTGATCCTGACTAAATAACAACCATTTATTGATCCTGACTAAATAACAACCATTTATTGATCCTGACTAAATAACAACCATTTATTGATCCTGACTAAATAACAACCATTTATTGATCCTGACTAAATAACAACCATTTATTGATCCTGACTAAATAACAGCCATTTATTGATCCTGACTAAATAACAGCCATTTAATGATCCTGACTAAATAACAGCCATTTAATGATCCTGACTAAATAACAACCATTTATTGATCCTGACTAAATAACAGCCATTTATTGATCCTGACTAAATAACAACCATTTATTGATCCTGACTAAATAACAACCATTTATTGATCCTGACTAAATAACAACCATGTATTGATCCTGACTAAATAACAACCATTTATTGATCCTGACTAAATAACAGCCATTTATTGATCCTGACTAAATAACAGCCATTTAATGATCCTGACTAAATAACAGCCATTTAATGATCCTGACTAAATAACAACCATTTATTGATCCTGAATAAATAACAGCCATTTATTGATCCTGACTAAATAACAGCCATTTATTGATCCTGACTAAATAACAGCCATTTAATGATCCTGACTAAATAACAACCATTTATTGATCCTGAATAAATAACAGCCATTTATTGATCCTGACTAAATAACAACCATTTAATGATCCTGACTAAATAACAACCATTTATTGATCCTGACTAAATAACAACCATTTACGGATCCTGACTAAATAACAACCATTTATTGATCCTGACTAAATACAACCATTTACGGATCCTGACTAAATAACAACCATTTATTGATCCTGACTAAATAACAACCATTTATTGATCCTGACTAAATAACAACCATTTACGGATCCTGACTAAATAACAACCATTTATTGATCCTGACTAAATAACAGCCATTTATTGATCCTGACTAAATAACAGCCATGTATTGATCCTGACTAAATAACAGCCATTTATTGATCCTGACTAAATAACAGCCATTTATTGATCCTGACTAAATAACAGCCATTTATTGATCCTGACTAAATAACAGCCATGTATTGATCCTGACTAAATAACAACCATTTATTGATCCTGACTAAATAACAGCCATTTATTGATCCTGACTAAATAACAACCATTTAATGATCCTGACTAAATAACAACCATTTATTGATCCTGACTAAATAACAACCATTTATTGATCCTGACTAAATAACAACCATTTATTGATCCTGACTAAATAACAACCATTTATTGATCCTGACTAAATAACAACCATTTATTGATCCTGACTAAATAACAGCCATTTATTGATCCTGACTAAATAACAACCATGTATTGATCCTGACTATATAACAACCATTTATTGATCCTGACTAAATAACAGCCATTTATTGATCCTGACTAAATAACAACCATTTAATGATCCTGACTAAATAACAACCATTTATTGATCCTGACTAAATAACAACCATTTATTGATCCTGACTAAATAACAGCCATTTATTGATCCTGACTAAATAACAGCCATGTATTGATCCTGACTAAATAACAACCATTTATTGATCCTGACTAAATAACAGCCATTTATTGATCCTGACTAAATAACAACCATTTAATGATCCTGACTAAATAACAACCATTTATTGATCCTGACTAAATAACAACCATTTATTGATCCTGACTAAATAACAACCATGTATTGATCCTGACTAAATAACAACCATTTATTGATCCTGACTAAATAACAACCATTTATTGATCCTGACTAAATAACAACCATTTATTGATCCTGACTAAATAACAACCATTTATTGATCCTGACTAAATAACAACCATTTATTGATCCTGACTAAATAACAACCATTTATTGATCCTGACTAAATAACAGCCATTTATTGATCCTGACTAAATAACAGCCATTTAATGATCCTGACTAAATAACAGCCATTTAATGATCCTGACTAAATAACAACCATTTATTGATCCTGACTAAATAACAGCCATTTATTGATCCTGACTAAATAACAACCATTTATTGATCCTGACTAAATAACAACCATTTATTGATCCTGACTAAATAACAACCATGTATTGATCCTGACTAAATAACAACCATTTATTGATCCTGACTAAATAACAGCCATTTATTGATCCTGACTAAATAACAGCCATTTAATGATCCTGACTAAATAACAGCCATTTAATGATCCTGACTAAATAACAACCATTTATTGATCCTGAATAAATAACAGCCATTTATTGATCCTGACTAAATAACAGCCATTTATTGATCCTGACTAAATAACAGCCATTTAATGATCCTGACTAAATAACAACCATTTATTGATCCTGAATAAATAACAGCCATTTATTGATCCTGACTAAATAACAACCATTTAATGATCCTGACTAAATAACAACCATTTATTGATCCTGACTAAATAACAACCATTTACGGATCCTGACTAAATAACAACCATTTATTGATCCTGACTAAATACAACCATTTACGGATCCTGACTAAATAACAACCATTTATTGATCCTGACTAAATAACAACCATTTATTGATCCTGACTAAATAACAACCATTTACGGATCCTGACTAAATAACAACCATTTATTGATCCTGACTAAATAACAGCCATTTATTGATCCTGACTAAATAACAGCCATGTATTGATCCTGACTAAATAACAGCCATTTATTGATCCTGACTAAATAACAGCCATTTATTGATCCTGACTAAATAACAGCCATTTATTGATCCTGACTAAATAACAGCCATGTATTGATCCTGACTAAATAACAACCATTTATTGATCCTGACTAAATAACAGCCATTTATTGATCCTGACTAAATAACAACCATTTAATGATCCTGACTAAATAACAACCATTTATTGATCCTGACTAAATAACAACCATTTATTGATCCTGACTAAATAACAACCATTTATTGATCCTGACTAAATAACAACCATTTATTGATCCTGACTAAATAACAACCATTTATTGATCCTGACTAAATAACAGCCATTTATTGATCCTGACTAAATAACAACCATGTATTGATCCTGACTATATAACAACCATTTATTGATCCTGACTAAATAACAGCCATTTATTGATCCTGACTAAATAACAACCATTTAATGATCCTGACTAAATAACAACCATTTATTGATCCTGACTAAATAACAACCATTTATTGATCCTGACTAAATAACAACCATTTATTGATCCTGACTAAATAACAACCATTTATTGATCCTGACTAAATAACAACCATTTATTGATCCTGACTAAATAACAACCATTTATTGATCCTGACTAAATAACAACCATTTATTGATCCTGACTAAATAACAACCATTTATTGATCCTGACTAAATAACAACCATGTATTGATCCTGACTATATAACAACCATTTATTGATCCTGACTAAATAACAACCATTTATTGATCCTGACTAAATAACAGCCATTTATTGATCCTGACTAAATAACAACCATTTATTGATCCTGACTATATAACAACCATTTATTGATCCTGACTAAATAACAACCATTTATTGATCCTGACTAAATAACAACCATGTATTGATCCTGACTATATAACAACCATTTATTGATCCTGACTAAATAACAACCATTTATTGATCCTGACTAAATAACAGCCATTTATTGATCCTGACTAAATAACAACCATTTATTGATCCTGACTAAATAACAGCCATTTATTGATCCTGACTAAATAACAACCATTTATTGATCCTGACTAAATAACAACCATTTATTGATCCTGACTAAATAACAACCATTTATTGATCCTGACTAAATAACAGCCATTTATTGATCCTGACTAAATAACAACCATTTACGGATCCTGACTAAATAACAACCATTTATTGATCCTGACTAAATAACAACCATTTATTGATCCTGACTAAATAACAACCATTTACGGATCCTGACTAAATAACAACCATGTATTGATCCTGACTAAATAACAACCATTTATTGATCCTGACTAAATAACAACCATGTATTGATCCTGACTAAATAACAACCATGTATTGATCCTGACTAAAGAACAACCATTTATTGATCCTGACTAAATAACAACCATTTAATGATCCTGACTAAATAACAGCCATTTATTGATCCTGACTAAATAACAACCATGTATTGATCCTGACTAAAGAACAACCATTTATTGATCCTGACTAAATAACAACCATTTAATGATAATGACTAAATAACAGCCATTTAATGATCCTGACTAAATAACAGCCATTTATTGATCCTGACTAAATAACAACCATTTAATGATAATCACTAAATAACAGCCATTTAATGATCCTGACTAAATAACAGCCATTTATTGATCCTGACTAAATAACAACCATTTATTGATCCTGACTAAATAACAACCATTTAATGATAATGACTAAATAACAGCCATTTAATGATCCTGACTAAATAACAACCATTTATTGATCCTGACTAAATAACAACCATTTAATGATAATGACTAAATAACAGCCATTTAATGATCCTGACTAAATAACAACCATTTTAATTTAAAATATGTACTATGAATATTCATCTTTATAATAAGTCATAATAAAGTCTCACATATGCTTATAGCAAGTAGCCTAATAAAGCATTATAAGAGCCTATTACCATACCCGGTGCAAAGCGGATAACAGACAGCTGTTCATTCCCATCTGTGTGCACTGTGACTAGATCCTTAGAGTCGGTATCCAGCACCAGCCACCTGTGTGACGAAAGAAACCCATCTTCTCATTATCAAAAGTATACTAACACATCTCATATCTGCTGTAATTTCACAAAGCCCACTTTGAGACTCCTATCGTAATGAAAAAAACACTATAGAAATGACATGTGTGGTTGTTGTTGTTGTTATTATTATTACGGGCAGATCTCTATGGCTTTTGTGATGGAATTGGCATAGTACGATTCTCCTTCGAGCACTACGCTGTCACCTGCCGGTCTGCGTTCCTATAGCAACCACTGCTCCAGAGGGATGGAATCCAGCAGACTGGGCCGCGTCCTACCCGTGAAAGAAAACGAAAGGAAGTTTCACGTCAATGCTGCATCCTGAAACCTTTGCCACACCCAAATAACCAGCCCCAGTGAAGAACTAATACAACACAAAGAGACTGAAGTTTTTTGGAGATGTATAAACACAAAGTCTTGAGATAATTACCCTACGCTTTCCTGCGCTATCTTAGAACCCAGACTGAGTTTTTCCTGAAGCAGGTCATGTGGTGAGATAAGGCCAACCCCCCAATATATTTGGCGTGCCGTCATTGCTGGCTATACAGCACAAACAGATCTGTGACCAAGCTAAGCTCGTGACCCTTCTACTCATACAGTTATCTGAGTGTAATGTGTGAGGTTCAGGGTTGTCCCCAGGGGGCGCTGTCTGTCTGTCCGTCTACCTCCATAGTCTTGGTCCAGACAGGCTGATGTGAGGAGGAGTCCCACAGGCTGACGTGCTTGTCGTGACCACAGGTGAGGAAGTGGGGCTTCCAGGGGTGCACGGCCAACCCCCACAGCTCATCTGTGTGACCCTGGAGAAGGTAGGGAGGCCAGTTAGCATATCATCATTTAACAGCTACATCTCTTCGAAATGTTAGGTTTAATGTCTGCATGAACTAGAATGTCAGATAATTGTACCCACTTGAGTGATGGGGGTAAATTCGCCATATAAACTGCCTTGTAGAACATAGTTCCTGGTGGTCCCAATAAGTACACTCTCCCCTTTGCCCTCGGCAACAGTCCGGACAGGACCAAATAATTCAGGAACCTGGGACAAGGTGTGAAAATAAATAATATTATTCATATCAACGGTAAGCTTCCTGCCACAGTGGATGTGAGGGCTGTTTACTCTGTCTTTTCATTGTTTCATATCACAGATGGCTGAGTGAGTGTGTGTGTGTGTGTGTGTGTGTGTGTGTGTGTGTGTGTGGGGGGGTGGGGGTATGGACACCGGAAAACAGAGTGGTGTTTGCATTGTACAAATCATTGGTATTATTGTTTCCATCATATAAAATACATATACAGTGCATTCAGAAAGTATTCAGACCCCTTCACTTTTTCCACATGTTGTTACGTTACAGCCTTATTCTAAAATGGATTTAATTGTTCCCCCCCTCATCAATCTACACACAATACCCCATAATGACATCACAATACCCCATAATGACATCACAATACCCCATAATGACAAAGAAAAAGCTTGTTTTAGACAAATTTAAAAAAAACTGAAATATTACATTTACATAAGTATTCAGACCCTTTACTCAGTACTTTGTTGAAGCACCTTGGGGGGGCGATTACAGCCTCAAGTCTTCTTGAGTATGACGCAACAAGCCTGGCACACCTGTATTTGAGGAGTTTCTCCCATTCTTCTCTGCAGATCCTCTCAAGCTCTGTCAGGTTGGATGGGGAGCATTGCTACATAGATATTTTCATTTCTCTCCAGAGAGTGGCTCAGGCTCACATTTAGAGACTTGTCCCAAAGCTACTATTGCGTTGTCTTGGCTGTGTACTTAGGGTCATTGTCCTGTTGGAAGGCGAACCTTCGCCCCAGTCTGACGTCCTGAGCACTCTGGAGCAGGTTTTCATTAAGGATCTCGCTGTACTTTGCTCTGTTCATCTTTCCCTCGATCCTGACTAGTCTCCCAGTCCCTGCTGCAGAAAAACATCCCCACAGCATGATGCTGCCACCACCATGCTTCACCATAGGGATAGTGCCATGTTTCCTCCAGATGTGACGCTTGGCATTCAGGCCAAAGAGTACAATCTTGGTTTCATCAGACCAGAGAATCTTGTTTCACATGATCTGAGAGTCCTTAAAGTGCCTTTTCGCAAACTCCAAGCGGGCTGTCATGTGCTTTTGACTGAGGAGTGGCTTACGTCTAGTCACTCTACCATAAAGGCCTGATTGGTGGAGTGCTGCAGAGATGGTTGTCCTTCTGGACGGTTCTCCCATCTCCACAGAGAACCTCTGGATCTCTATCAGAGTGACCATCGGGTTCTTGGTCACCTCCCCAATTGCTCAGTTTGGCCGGGCAGCCAGCTCTAGGAAGAGTCTAGGTGGTTCCAAACTTATTCTATTTAAGAATGATGGAGGTCACTGTGTTCTTGGGGACCTTCAATGCTGCAGACATTTTTTGGTACCCTTTCCCAGAGCTGTGCCTCGACACAATCCTGTCTCTGAGCTCTACGGGCAACTCCTTTCAACCTCATGGCTTGGTTTTTACTCTGACATACATTGTTAACTGTGGGACCTTATATAGACAGGTGTGTGCTTTTCCAAATCATGTCCAATCAATTTCTGTTTTCACTTTGGCATTATGGGGTATTTTGTGTAGATTGGGTAGGAAAAAAGGAGTTAATACATTTTAGAATAAGGCTGTAACGTAACAAAATGTGAAATAAGGGAATGGGTGTGAATACTTTTCGAATGCACGGTACATGCATCAACCAAGACCCACATATTCCTGAAAAAGCTAGCATCTTTTTGCTAAATGTGTATTCGTGAAAGCCAAGCGAAGCCAGGCTTCCCCCCAAAATTGACCCCCACCCCCCTAAATAACATTAAATAATTTATCTTTCATCTCTGTGTTTCATAAATGTCCTTCAATTCGCAAGAGGCTAAATGTATCACACCAGAGAAAGCATCTGAGCGAGCTAAACAGCGGCCCTCTGTTTCAGTATATGTAGCCCATGTATCTGATGCTGTCTGCACTAAAAGTGTATGGCATTATTGCCACCCGTAGCATTGAATACAATAGCAAGGGAAGCCAGTGAGGCATTTGGCCTCCCTTGATAATAAAAAATATATAATAATAGCCCATCAGTGTTGAGCTAAACCAAATGAGGTCAACTGTTAATGGTCCTGGCGCACCAAAAAGATGACAGAAGAAATGTAATTTTTGTATCTCACTGTGTCGTTGTCCTCTGTAGCTAGCTAAAATCATCCCTTTCCTAAATTAGCTATGGATGGAGATAGGTATTTGGACTTGTGGTTTTACTTAATTCTCTGTACTGGACAATGATTATAACAGCGATTCTGATCCACCCATTAATGCATACATTGTGCCCCTGGCCTGAGAGGATGGAAGTTCAATATGTAACTAGATGTAGTAGGCTAATGTTAACTAGCTGGCTCATCATTGCCCATGAAAGGAAGTTAGGCTATTGAGTAAGCATTTTTAGCCAGGTAGTCTAGGACAACAAAAACTAAAAGTGTGTACTGTATGACAGAGTGATAGACCATTTCGGCAACATGAAAGAGAGAAAGGATGTCGTTGGCGTTTCTCTACAAGTAGGGTGAGTCAACATGTTTTTTCTACTTGCACACACACATAAATTAGCAACATGGACAGCCACATCATATTTAGCTTACGTTGATTGGACTAAATCGTGGTATCTTTAAGTTGTCACTTTATTAGACTAAGCAGAGGTGATTTGATAATGTTGAATTGTTGAAGTTGAAATGGTGCTGGAATGCTGGAGGCAGAAACTGTTTTCATTGTGACTTGCGGCAACTCTCCGTGGTTCTAAATCAATAGTTGTTAGTGGTCCAAAAATGTTGGAAACATTAATTTGCTTGACCATGCTGTAGGTCATGTAAATTATATTTTACCCCAATTTCGTGGTATCCAATTGGTAGTTAGTCTTGTCTTATCGCTGCAACTCCTGTACGGACTCGGGAGAGGTGAAGGTCGAGAGCCGTGAGGCCTCCGAAACACAACCCAACCAAGCCACACTACTTCTTGACACAATGCCCACTTAACCCGGAAGCCAACCACACCAATGTATCGGAGGAAACACTGACGACCGTGACAGTGTGCACTGGGCCAGGCCTGCCACATGAGTCACTAGTGCGTGATGCGACAAGGACATCCCTGTCAGCCAAACCCTCCCCTAACCCAGATGACGCTGGGTCAATTGTGCACCTTCCCATGGGTCTCCTGGTCACGAACCCAGAATCTCTAGTGGCACAGCTAGCACTACCATGCAGTGCCTTAGACCACTGCGATGCCTTAAACCACTGCGATGCAGTGCCTTAGACCACTGCGCCACTCCGGAGGCCATATAACTGTTTGTTACATGCAATATTTACTCTGGTTTTGTGATGAAACAAATGTGTGGTTGAATTTATTCTGCCGCTGTGTGACTTTTCGTTGTCTCGGTGGCGTATGAACTAACAGGTTATAGAGAAAACAACACAATTGTCACGCATTTTTTCTGGCTTGTCTTTCCAAGTGATTTTACCCACACGCTGCTACTGATCTCACCTCAACCGATTGTATCTGCTGGTAGCTCCCATCCCAAGAGATGAGTTTCCGATCTTTTCCCCCTGACACCAGTGTGCCACTCCTCAACATACACAGCGCAAAGATGCTCCCATCGTGTGCGCCCTGAATGGCGTGGCTAATTCGATTAGTGCCTGCATGACAGAGAGAAAGACAGAACACACTTGGAGAAGGCAGAAGATAGTGGTTTGTTCTACCTCACAACACATGTTCCTCTCACAAGACAGGCCTTGTTGTTCTATTCTAGGCATGACCCTGTTCTGACCCTAGCAATATGACAACTCTCTCATAATAAAGAGCCTTTGATGAGCCAAAATGTCTGACATCAGCAGCAAAGCCCATGCGTAAGAGATACAAACTTTGAAAACAACAGGACGTGCAACTGGGGAAGGATAAATACTCAGCAGGTCTGTTTCATTTGCTTCACTTTGGGAAAAAAACTAAAACTTTCCGGAATTGTATTTTCTCTTCAAGATATATGCGTGGAACTTGTGAGGTGTTAATACCCCAGCATTTTGTTGGATGTGAGCTTTGCTTTATTACTTCACTTTCCTTACAACTAACATAAAGTGTAGTAAAGATTTTACATTTCGATCTATTGAATAACAGGTTCACCTTTCCCCCACACCAGTATATTTCCACTTGAGTCTCCAGTTATGGTGTCTCCATTTTCTGAAAAAGTCACACTCAAGACGAACTTGGGCTTCTCTTGTTTCTGTAAGAAATAAAAAATATGGCTTTATTTACTTGGGGGGCAGAGATAGAACTGAATTGCAGACATGTAGCTTCACTAAACACTACAGAACCTTCTCTTACATGTGGTAAAGAACTAAAGCAACACAGACAGTCCTTGCTACATCGACTTTGGCAACAAAAAAAAGCTTCTGCTAAATGGCGTAAATCATATTGATTTTGACAAATACATTTGATCCTAAAACTCAAGATTATCTAGCAGATGAACATAAAGACGGTATAAATAAGAGAACTCAAGTCGTACCTCAAACAAGCCTTGCTTCTTGACAAGGGTGCCCCTTTCCAGAGTCCAGAAGTAGAGGTGGGACTTCCCACACGTGACTATGATGTTGGTGTCGGTGGGGTGGAAGTCGGCAGCGAACACTCCCTCGTTGGAACACTGTACCGGGGACAGAAAGAGCCATGGTTACTGGTGTTTCAGAGTGCTTCTGACTCTTATCTGTTTCAGGAGCAATGTGAACATTCTGAGGCTATGACTGAACATTCACTTTTTAAATCATCAGAGCATTTCAAATGTCTATGAGGATATATAGAGCAACTCAGGTAAGGTTTTCCTGAGACCTGAAGACTTGTGCGTTGGATCCCCAAGCTAATGCCTAGAATTTAGCTCAAAGGGCTAACACATGTTCAAACCACAGGTCACACACACACACACACACACACACACACACACACACACACACACACACACACACACACACACACACACACACACACACACACTCACCTTGACGTCAGCCAGTCTCTCCTCTCTCTGCCAGTCCCACACGGACAGAACATGGTCGTTGGAGTCGTCTACTACACACAGTGTGTTGCCTCCGTTCTGCACCAACCAACAGAGAGAGGGATCAGCCCAGTCTTCAGTTATTTAAGAAAGCTTTTCTGACCAGTCAAAGCACACTCAAAATCTGGTTCATATATTAGCTATGATTGTTTTCATGAAGGGTCCATAGCTTACCGATTTTGAGAATGCGAGGCAAACCAGGGCGCGGTCAAAGAAGCCTGTTCCCAGAACGTGGAGGGTGTTGAGACTCACTGAGTCCCAAACCCGCACATGAGGAGCCAACTGCTGTCAGCACACACACACACACACACACACACACACACACACACACACACACACACACGCACACACGCACACACGCACACAGACACAGACACACACATATTATTTCTAATCATGAAATAAGTGAAGTGATCATAGATTTAAAGTTATGTGACAATGAGAGGTCCCTTACTTTGCCATCGGAAGAGGTGCCTGCCACCTGTCCCGTTGCTATGGTGATTTTATCAGGATGGACAGCCAGGCTATAGGAACAGAGAGACGGCGAACACTTTGAACATCTGAATGGCCGATACCAACAATTAAGAAAAACCACAGAGACCTCAAAGCAGATCAAAGAGAAATGTTTTCGACGAAACTGTGAGTTGCTATCATATTATGTTGTTCTGTCAAACACAAGGTCATGGGGTTTCGTTACAGGAAGTCATGTCTGATTTGATTCTTACCGATGTTGACAAGACTCCTCCCTCTTCTATTACCGATGGCTGATAGTACACTACAGGAGGACACTACAGAAGGACACTACAGACGGACACTAAAGAAGGACACTACAGAAGGACACTACAGAAGGACACTACAGAAGGACACTACAGAAGGACACTACAGGAGGACACTACAGAAGGACACTACAGAAGGACACTACAGAAGGACACTACAGAAGGACACTACAGAAGGACACTACAGGAGGACACTACAGAAGGACACTACAGACGGACACTAAAGAAGGACACTACAGAAGGACGTTACACCTTAGAGAGATATAAGAGAATGTCCGAGGCACCTGTACTACAGAGCGAGAAGAAAGCTAACGTCTTATTAATTAAATGTTCATTGTCAGCGTGACCCCAGGCCGACCCCTCGTCTGTTAATATGCCAGTGAGTTTTTACCTCATTATATTTCCTACCAGCCTTTTTTTTCTCCGTCAGATAATTACCTGCCCGACACTATAACTGAGGAAAAGCAGCTGCAGACCAGCCACTCATTTACTTTAGCCCGCCTCATTATGAAGGGGTTATTCCATAGGATTAGACAGGAATACTGATCGAAGCAGGTGGGCGACAAGCACATATAACAAAGCACAGCTTTTTCATCAATTAAGCCCTTCCAACTTGGAGTTGTGTTGCCTGTTTCTTTGGATAGCGGAAAGATAGCAAATTATTTCAATACATTGCTTAATAAATGTTGAATACTGTCGGTCTGAGAATACTATACACGGCAGATGGTGACAATGATTTAGGGGTTAAATAGTATCTTTTGGCATGACGCAGCGGGTAACCTAGTGGTAGAGCATTGGACCAGTAACCGAAAGGTTGCTGGATCTAATCCTCGAGCTGACAAGGTAAGAATCTGTCGTTCTGCCCCTGAGCAAGGCAGTTAACCCACTGTTCCCCGGGCGCCGAAGACGTGGATGTCGATTATGGCAGCCCCCCGCACCTCTCTGATTCAGTTGTAAAGCTGACTAGGTATCCCCCCTTTCCCTATCCCTCTCTGAATCTTAGGCCCTACTACTTGATGTTTGACAAGTGTCCAGATAAGAACATCATCACACATCAGATTGAAATGCTGTCCACTGATAGGTGACAGAACACAGCATACAGGAGAGATATAGTGTTGTGTCATATCCTGTTTCCTCTCACCACTTGATGTCGTCCGTGTGGCCGGTGTAGTGTCTCTGGAGCTGCTCGTCCACGTTGTAGAGAACCACCACAGAAGCAATGAAGTACACCGTCTCTCCCGTGGGTAACAGGTACAGGTTAGAGCGACAGTCACGTCCCCTGTACCCATAACTGGACATTTAGGTCAAGAGCCACACAACTTCAACGGAACATCAAATGTAGCCTACATATAAACCAATCTAGAATGTCTGAATTCAACGAGGCACGTTAATAAGAGCTCTTGGGCTCCTTAGGGCCACCGTAGTCTATATTTACAACCTAATCAACCAGCATGCACCCAACCTTCCAGGGTTCCAAATGGATAATTCAGTAAGATACAGAATGTCAGTTCTAGCCACCTTTCCTTTGTTGGAAAATTCACAGTCGCCTTCAGGCAAAACACTAGACTGAACACAGAACATTCATTATTTTATCCTGATGCTGGTGTTTCCAGAAATAGGCTTTTTTTATACCCAGTATAATCTTCTCTCTCTCTCTCTCTCTCTCTCTCTCTCTCTCTCTCTCTCTCTCTCTCTCTCTCTCTCTCTCTCTCTCTCTCTCTCTCTCTCTCTCTCTCTCTCTCTCTCTCTCTCTCGCTCTCTCTCTCTCTGCTGAAATGGGGGTTGATACCTTCAGGGACAGAGAGGAGGAGAGAGGAGGGAGCTGACTACATTTTCAGCTCAGCCTGCTGACTTTTGAGTTTATGCAATTGCTGAATGCAAGAAAGCAGGGTTTGTATTTCAGTATGCAGTAGAGATGAATAGGAAATAAATATATTTTGGAGCATCCAGGAGATGTGACTTTTCATTCACGGCTGTGCAATCTGAATGTTACTTAGCAATACATGGGGGATACATCTTACAATACATCTCTGGTCTGAAAGCTTAGATTGTTGTGAACATACACTACTGTTCAAAAGTTTGGGGTCATAGAAATGTGTTTTCGAAAGAAAAGCACTTTTTTTGTCCATTAAAATAACATCAAATTGATCAGAAATACAATGTTGACATTGTTAATGTTGTAAATGACTATTGTAGCTGGAAAAGGCAGATTTTATTTATGTAATATCTACATAGGCGTACAGAGAACCATTATCAGCAACCATCACTCCTGTGTTCCACTTGTTGTGTTAGCTAATCCACGTTTATCATTTTAAAAGGATAATTGATCATTAGAAAACCCTTTTGCAATTATGTTAGCACAGCTGAAAAGTGTTGTTCTGATTAAAGAAGCAATAAAACTGGCCTTCTTTAGACTAGTTGAGTATCTGGAGCATCAGCATTTGTGGGTTCGATTACAGGCTCAAAATGGCCAGAAACAAATAACGTTTCTAGGTGACCCCAAACTTTTGAACGGTAGTGTACGTTGAGAGTTGTAACACCACTTCATCAGTTTCTTATCTTTTGAAATATACATTTTCTATTGGCCTTCCATATTTGAAAATGACCTCACTGCCCTGAAAAAGGATACACCCAGTCCAGCTTGAGCTTCTTGTTTGGCAGGTCCGATTTGGCTTCCAGGCAATAGGTCTCAACAAGGTCTTTAGCCATGTACATGGTGATGGGCCGTCCCTTCAAATACATTTTCACATATCCTTCCTCTAAAAGAAGCAACAGACATTTTCAGTGAACAATTTGTCATGACTCATTGGTAATGAGGAGGAGTGTTTGTGATGGTGAGAACAGTGTGTGAGAGGAGCGAGAATAAAGAGGGGTGTAGAGACTCTTGAGAATAAAGCTGGGGTGTAGAGACTCTTGAGAATGAAAGAGGGGTGTAGAGACTCTTGATAATGAAAGAGGGGTGTAGAGACTATTGAGAATAAAGAGGGGTGTAGAGACTCTTGATAATGAAAGAGGGGTGTAGAGACTATTGAGAATAAAGAGGGGTGTAGAGACTTGAGAATTAAAGAGGGGTGTAGAGACTCTTGAGAATAAAGCTGGGGTGTAGAGACTCTTGAGAATGAAAGAGGGGTGTAGAGACTCTTGATAATGAAAGATGGGTGTAGAGACTATTGAGAATAAAGAGGTGTGTAGAGACTTGAGAATGAAAGAGGGGTGTAGAGACTCTTGAGACTAAAGGGGGGGGGGGGGTGTAGAGACTCTTGAGAATGAAAGAGGGGTGTAGAGACACTTGATAATGAAAGAGGGGTGTAGAGACTATTGAGAATAAAGAGGGATGTAGAGACTTGAGAATTAAAGAGGGGTGTAGAGACTCTTGAGAATAAAGCTGGGGTGTAGAGACTCTTGAGAATGAAAGAGGGGTGTAGAGACTCTTGAGAACGAAAGAGGGGTGTAGAGACTCTTGAGAACGAAAGAGGGGTGTAGAGACTCTTGAGAATAAAGAGGGGTGTAGAGACTCTTGATAATGAAAGAGGGGTGTAGAGACTATTGAGAATAAAGAGGGGTGTAGAGACTTGAGAATTAAAGAGGGGTGTAGAGACTCTTGAGAATAAAGCTGGGGTGTAGAGACTCTTGAGAATGAAAGAGGGGTGTAGAGACTCTTGATAATGAAAGAGGGGTGTAGAGACTATTGAGAATAAAGAGGGGTGTAGAGACTTGAGAATGAAAGAGGGGTGTAGAGACTTGAGAATAAAGGGGGGGTGTCGAGACTCTTGAGAACGAAAGAGGGGTGTAGAGACTCTTGAGAGCGAAAGAGGGGTGTAGAGACTCTTGAGAATGAAAGAGGGGTGTAGAGACTCTTGAGAACGAAAGAGGGGTGTAGAGACTCTTGATAATGAAAGAGGGGTGTAGAGACTATTGAGAATAAAGAGGGGTGTAGAGACTTGAGAATTAAAGAGGGGTGTAGAGACTCTTGATAATGAAAGATGGGTGTAGAGACTATTGAGAATAAAGAGGGGTGTAGAGACTTGAGAATGAAAGAGGGGTGTAGAGACTCTTGAGAATAAAGGGGGGGAGTAGAGACTCTTGAGAACGAAAGAGGGGTGTAGAGACTCTTGAGAACGAAAGAGGGGTGTAGAGACTCTTGAGAACGAAAGATGGGTGTAGAGACTCTTGAGAATAAAGAGGGGTGTAGAGACTTGAGAATGAAAGAGGGGTGTAGAGACTCTTGAGAATAAAAGAGGGGTGTAGAGACTCTTGAGAATAAAAGAGGGGTGTAGAGACTCTTGAGAATGAAAGAGGGGCGTAGAGACTCTTGATAATGAAAGAGGGGTGTAGAGACTCTTGAGAATAAAGGGGGGTGTAGAGACTTGAGAATGAAAGAGGGGTGTAGAGACTCTTGAGAATAAAGGGGGGTGTAGAGACTCTTGAGAATGAAAGAGGGGTGTAGAGACTCTTGAGAACGAAAGAGGGGTGTAGAGACTCTTCAGAATGAAAGAGTGGTGTAGAGCAGTGGGGGCTGTTGAAGGGAGGACGGCTCATAATATTGTCTGGAAAGGAGTGAACGGAATGGCATCAAACACACGGAACCCACGGAACCCATGTATTTGATGTGTTTGATGTATTTGATAAAATTCCACTCACTCCACTCCATCCACTACCATGAGCCTGTCCTCCCCAATTAAGGTGCCACCAACTTCCCGTGGTGTAGAGATGATGAGAATGAAAGAGGGGTGTAGAGATGATCAATAGTTTAGAGGGGTGTAGAGACGATCAATAGTTTAGAGGGGTGTAGAGATGATCAATAGTTTAGAGGTGTGTAGAGACGATCAATAGTTTAGAGGGGTGTAGAGATGATCAATAGTTTAGAGGGGTGTAGAGACGATCAATAGTTTAGAGGGGTGTAGGGATGATCAATAGTTTAGAGGGGTGTAGAGATGATCAATAGTTTAGAGGGGTGTAGAGACGATCAATAGTTTAGAGGGGTGTAGATACGATCAATAGTTTAGAGGGGTGTAGAGATGATCAATAGTTTAGAGGGGTGTAGATATGATCAATAGTTTAGAGGTGTGTAGAGACGATCAATAGTTTAGAGGGGTGTAGAGACGATCAATAGTTTAGAGGGGTGTAGAGACGATCAATAGTTTAGAGGGGTGTAGAGATGATCAATAGTTTAGAGGGGTGTAGAGATGATCAATAGTTTAGAGGGGTGTAGAGACGATCAATAGTTTAGAGGGGTGTAGAAACGATCAATAGTTTAGAGGGGTGTCATGGTTATGAGATGTTGATATACATTTTAAAAATGAAAAGTTTTAAAGGAGTGAATGCATTTAGTAAAGGAAACTATAGATCAGCAAAACACAGAGATAGATAGGCTTTCATTTTCCTTTTATTCAGATAATAACAACGAATGATGCAAAATGAACAGAGAAGACAACATGCATACGGTGCCACAGCAAGAGAAGCAAAAACAACCAAGAAGAAACAAAACACAGAAAAAAAACATGAAACATGACGGTCATGGAGAGGAATGCTTTTTCAAGTCCATTTTTTCAATCTAATGCAAAGAGCTGGTATAGACCTAGCTTAGTAACAGATTTGGAAGTACTGGCTAGGTGATTTGACGGGGCTCCTGTAGTTCGGAGTGTCTAAAGGAGTGTGGCTAACTGACTTTTTCAGGGGGATAGTGAACGTCGGGGTTTTCCTGACTCCAGTGGACCTGACAGACCTGTCAGGTGCATTCTTGGAGTCAGGCGCCGTGTGGGGAGCGGAGGAGCGGCCAGACACGGCTGCTACACTTGGTTTGGGCGCCTCGGCGGTTCCAATCCTTTTCGATGGGCGGGACAGGTATATCTGCACGGTTACTAGGTAGGTTAGGTGGAAGAGTTGGAAATGAGGCCAGTGGGAAGGAGGAGGAGGGGTCAGTAGAATATATCGAAGTTAGATTTGATCGACAACTTGCTGTTCTGCCACAATGGACGACCACAAAACACGGGACTGGTACTAGACAAGCTACCGTATCTACTGGTTAACAACCGCTGGTGGGCTAAACTACTGGGGCTCTCACTCTTCAAGTTACGCTTGAGACTTTTACTAAAAGAGTGCATTAGTGGCTCAACACATGTCAACTAATGTCCATGATAAACATGAGACAGTAAAGCGTCTCTTTTTTGATCTACTTTAGCTGGCATCAGGGTGAATAACATTCATCTTTAAATATGTTCACTTGACCTACCATGCTTATCTTATGTATTTTTTAATATTTAATTTTTTGTGCTGTTGCCACTGACAGCATTGAATTTGTCCATGAGGACCATGAGTTTCACGAGAGTCTGCTTCCAAACATGTCTTTTTCATCTTTCTTTAGCCAGACTTGTGGAAATTGGGCATAAGCTGTCCATCAAACACTCCGTACTGAAGGCCATGCAAGAGAAGGCCACTCCAAAAAGACTTCAAAAGACATAAAGTGAAGACATTGTAATGCAAACAGCCCTTTTCAGGATATGTGATACCAACACTCTGAAAAGGGGGCTCTTAGGAGATCAGGGTGCATTGTAGGAAATATTTGGTGGGGTTCCTATGGTGACGAGGACAAAAGAGAGCTGTGTGGCTGTGAGCAAACATATCTACAACGTGGCAATTCCACACTAAGCTTAACAGCAGGTCTAAAAGCATCACTGCAATCAACCAGACACAGTTCAGACTCAGGTTTCCCAAACTCTGCACTATAACTACACAGCGGATTCAAATAATAATCTCATCATCAAACTTTGATTATTTGAATCAGCTGTGTAGTGCTGGGACCAAAATCCAAAATGTGTACCCAGAGGGGGCCCAAAGACCGAGTTTGGGAAACCCTGTGTTAGGAGTGTGTATATTAGTCCACAGTTAGCTGACATATTGGAGAGGGAAACTATCACACTCACTGTCAACCCAAACCCACCCGTGCCACGGGGCTGCTCTCTGTGCATTGGGCCTATGACTCACAGGCAAAAGGAGTCAGACAGTAGCCTATACTGTACGTTCTCGCACGAGACAAGAACAATTGCTGTAGTCTAAGTCTAATAGCACCAGGTATGTGTAACGTAATATCCTGCCGACTACGCCATATTGTGATATGGAGGGGTCTTAGCTACCACACTATTTCTTTGGGTGCAATTCCCATGATGGTGGCGTAGTGTGTCAGATAACCCGGCCTCCCCCCACGCC
Source organism: Oncorhynchus mykiss (assembly GCF_057628025.1). Classification (NCBI taxonomy): domain Eukaryota; kingdom Metazoa; phylum Chordata; class Actinopteri; order Salmoniformes; family Salmonidae; genus Oncorhynchus; species Oncorhynchus mykiss. Next base: position 67,641,172 of record NC_143040.1, read on the forward strand.
ACATACAGCTCCTTTATGTGTAGATGAACTATTTGTCTAAGGCCTTAGGAGAACACAATGTTCAGAGAGCTGCTAACGTAAGGGGGCTTGAGGACCAAAACCTACCTTTGCAGTGTGTCACTCGTCGCATCCCTCGTGTGTTCAGAGAGAAGGGGACAGAAGGACCAGGTGAGGTTTTGCTTCCTGTTCCTGACCTGGACTTCCTGTTCCTGACCTGGACTTCCTGTTCCTGACCTGGAGTTCCTGTTTCTGACCTGGACTTCCTGTTCCTGACCTGGACTTCCTGTTCCTGACCTGGACTTCCTGTTCCTGACCTGGACTTCCTGTTCCTGACCTGGACTTCCTGTTCCTGACCTGGATTTGCTCATCATTGGGACTTCTTCCACTTCCTACGTTTTATGGAAGCGCCTTGCCTCAGCCTTGACAACACTTACTCTATTGTGCTTGAGGTATCTTCTGTTTGAATCTAGGCAAATCATCCATCCATCCATCTATTCATCTATCCATCTGATCTACCAGTCTGAACAGGAGCATCTGACAACTTCACATAGGCCACAGGCTAAGCATGTAGTGTTTCTGTTACTTGTTTGGTCCTTATGGATTTGTGGAAGATTAGATGTACTATAGAGAGATTCTAATCAACAGCAAATCGGGACTATTCAGATTATACGAAGGCACAGTGTCCACTGGGACTATTCAGATTATACGAAGGCACAATGTCCATTGGGACTATTCAGATTATATAAAGGAACAGTATCCATTGGGACTATTCAGATTATATAAAGGAACAGTATCCATTGGGACTATTTAGATTATATAAAGGAACAGTGTCCATTGGGACTATTCAGATTATATAAAGGAACAGTGTCCATTGGGACTATTCAGGCATCATCTCGATAGCTGTTATGTGTAATCAGTTATTTGCATTGACTCATTGACTCATTGACTCGTTGACTCGTTGCCTCATTGACTCGTTGACTCGTTGACTTCTCCTTAAGGTTGAAGGTTTATGACACTACCCTGGGACTGTGCTGGTCTGATCAGGCTATTATAGACAATAATTGATTCAAATCATCAACAAGGATATGTTAATGTTGGTGCCAGTGCATTTTCTCTGCTGATCACCACCCACTGTCTTGCTGGAATCAAACCTCAGCCACAGTAAGGTTCAGCAAGAATCAAACCTCAGCCACAGTAAGGTTCAGCAAGAATCAACCCCCAGCAACAGGTTCAGAGGGGTGATGATCAATCAGGGAGAATTACACCAGATAAATCAGCCTAATGGGATACAGCAATCTAATTTCCCCAGTGATCAATACCACTCTGGAGATCTCATAGTGTTTACTGTTACTACTACTGTATACAGACGCATACAGTAAAACGTGTAGTACAGGTATATAGCTCCAGGTAAGGAAACAGGAAAAAGGAAATCAGATAACAATGGAGGTTGAAATGCTTAATTGGAATTAATGTGAGGATGGAAGTGGTTATGGAAGGTTGGATGATTAATGGTTTAGAGGATGAATGTTTTCAACACGTTACAACAGAAACATCACCACAGCACATCACAGAACAGCCTTGAGTGGTAGTCTGTGAGCTGAGAATGAACCAAGTGAGCAAAAGTGGTCGAAAAGACGTCGTTACAACGTCATTACAACCACACACGTGTCACTATGACGTCATTGCGACCAGTTTGGCCTGATGGGGAGGAGGCGCTAACTTTAACCTGCAAAGAACTAGTAACATGTCTTACATTTGTTTTGCACATCTGTTAATTTAAACAATGCTGACAAATTTAATTAACCCTCTAACTCACAGGGAGCCAATGAGTGCATGGCATCACTGATTAGAGTACAGTTGGCTCTCACCTGTATTGAAAACGGGCTCCTTCAGTTTGCTGCAAGGTGGATGAAACAAAAAACCGGGTCAACACTTTCCGTCACTGCGACCAGGTATGTTCAATCAAGCGCAGATAAAGTTTTTGAATGATAACAAACACTACTCGAACACAGGGTCATGTGCAGTCGGGTGAAACGTTTTGAAACGGACTGAAACGGGTAGGTTTCCAATAAGAACTGCTTGTTTTAGTTTTATGTTTCAAAACATTTCACTACGGTGTGCCCTACTGAACACTACCCAGGTCTGGCTGTGAAGGACCAGTCATTGTTGTTATGCTAGCTGTACCTTTCGCTGGCTCTCTTGCCGCTGGAGTTGCTCCCGGTGGAGCCGGCACGGGTGCGGTTGCTCTTGGAGTCTCCGCTGTCTTTGCGTGTCAGCGTGCTCATCGTTTCGTTGGAGTTGGTTCTCCTCACAGTGCTGAGGAGAGATGGTAAAATGGACGATAAAACTACCCGATGGTGCCTTTTACAGCTGCTTAAAAGATATTGTCCAAGGAATTATGTTTCTAAGGCGCATAAAGGAGTACTTCTTTACTTGTCTGTAAACTTTTGAAATGAACACCCAAGATGTCTCTCTCTGGGGAAGAGATGGTAAAATGGATGATAACATGACTGAATGGAAAAAGAGAGAAGATAAAAAAACGTGAGCTGGCGTACACACACCAAAATGATTTTGTGTGGTGTTGACTAACGGAGAATAAACTATAATCTATCAAAAATAAAGAGAGTCACACACTCCATATATAAACTCCCAGTAATGTATTTAGTGTTTATTTGGTAAATACCCAATAAATGACTGGATGTTGATTTATGGAGTGTGTGACTCTCTTTATTGTGATAGTTTAAAAGAGAGAACAACATGAACTGTCTGGGGAATATCATTAAAATAGGCGGTTATTTAGCTGTTTCCCCCTCAGAGGGTTTTCAGATGCAAATCCTTCTGGAAAACATCCTCTATCATCTGAAACATCCAATACTTTTTTTTGACCTTTTAGTGACAAGGACAAGCATGGACCATACCAGCAAGCTATAAATACCAGTATCTGTTACGATCCCTCATATGTCCTTGTTAAGTACAGACCATCATAGAACACCAAAGGAAGGCCCTATGCTAGGAAACCAGATTACTGATCCATGACAGAGAGAGACCTTTCCCTCTCTTTCCGCTGTGGACACATTTGTGAGGGTATTAGAGGAGATGGTTGAAACATGTCAAAGGGCTGCCCATTCAAATGCCTGTACAAAGGAAGGGCCTTATCAGCAGTCCATTGGCTAGAATGGCTTCCAGGCTCAAGTCTAATCCGGCATACAAAACCAAAGTCCATTCACTCCTGCCGTTGGGGCTGATGTTATCCCTCTGAAACAGGGTCCGGGGATGTGTGTGTGTGTTGTGGAGGGGGTCTTTGTTAGTTGAGGTATGTCAGGCAGCAGGCACACCTCGATCAGGAATGGAGTTAATTAGGCCATGGGGGCTTTATTGAAATATTTTGCCAACGTTGGTGGGCATGGGAGCAGCACCTAATGTAGTTGATCTAATCAACACACACACGGTTACTGGTGAGACTGGATCTGGGGGGGTTAGGGCCAGACAGACTAGTGAGACTGGGTCTGAGGGGGGGGGTTAGGGCCAGACAGACTGGTGAGACTGGGTCTGGTGGGGTGAGGGCCAGACAGACTGGTGAGACTGGGTCTGGGGGGGTTAGGGCCAGACAGACTGGTGAGACTGGTTCTGGGGGGGTTAGGGCCAGACAGATGGAGAGACTGTTTCTGGGGGGGTTAGGGCCAGACAGACTGCTGAGACTAGGTTAGGGCCAGACGCGCGTGCACACACACTCACTCACTCACTCACTCACTCACTCACTCACTCACTCACTCACTCACTCACTCACTCACTCACTCACTCACTCACACACACACACACACACACACACACACACACACACACACACACACACACACACACACACACACACACACACACACACACACACACACACACACACACACACACACACACACACACACACACACAGGGTCTGGGGGGGTTAGGGCCAGACAGATGGAGAGACTGGGTCTGGGGGGGTTAGGGCCAGACAGACTGGTGAGACAGGGTCTGGGGGGGCATCCCTGTGGAACACTTTTGACACATTTGTCCATGACCCCCCCCCCCCCACACACACACACACACACACACACACACACACACACACACACACACACGCACGGAGGGAAGGAGAGAGATTCATTCATTTGTTTATTAAATAATTCATTCCATTTAAAGTTAATTTAACCAGGATTGTCCAATCAGAAACTGTAGCCACTGCTTTCCAGGGGGAAAGATGTTTTATAATGAATGGTGTTATTCATTGTTCATGGAAATTATCTGTTAATTAAATGTCTCATTCATCTATGGGGGATGGGTAGCATTGAGGTAACATAATGAGCATTTAGGATGATGATAACGTAACAGTCTGGACACTCTCTAACCTGCTAGGAGGGGTTAGGGCCAGCCAGACTGGAGAGACTGGGTCTGGGGGGTTAGGGCCAGCCAGACTGGAGAGACTGGGTCTGGGGGGTTAGGGCCAGACAGACTGGAGAGACTGGATCTGGGGGGTAAGGGCCAGACAGATGGAGAGATTGGGTCTGGGGGGTTAGGGCCAGACGGACTGGAGAGACTGGGTCTGGGGGGTTAGGGCCAGACAGATGGAGAGACTGGGTCTGGGGGGTTAGGGCCAGACAGATGGAGAGACTGGGCCTGGGGGGTTAGGGCCAGACAGATGGAGAGACTGGGTCTGGGGGGTTAGGGCCAGACAGATGGAGAGACTGGGTCTGGGGGGGTTAGGGCCAGACAGATGGAGAGACTGGGTCTGGGGGGTTAGGGCCAGACAGATGGAGAGACTGGGTCTGGGGGGTTAGGGCCAGACAGATGGAGAGACTGGGTCTAGGGGGTTAGAGCCAGACAGATGGAGAGACTGGGCCTGGGGGGTTAGGGCCAGACAGATGGAGAGACTGGGTCTGGGGGGTTAGGGCCAGACAGATGGAGAGACTGGGTCTGGGGGGGTTAGGGCCAGACAGATGGAGAGACTGGGTCTGGGGGGTTAGGGCCAGACAGAACATTAGGAACACCTCCTCTTTCCATGACATAGACTGACCAGGTGAATCCAGGTGAAGCTTATCCCTTATTGATGTTACCTGTAAAATCCACTTCAATCAGTTTAGATGAAGGGATGAAGACAGGTTAAAGAAGGATTTTTAAGCCTTGAGAATATTGAGACATGGATTGTGCACGTGTTGCCATTCAGAGGGTGAATGGGAAAGACAAAATATTTAAATGCTTTTGAACGGGGTCTGGTAGTAAGTGCCAAGTGTACTGGTTTGTGTCAATAACAGCAACGCTGCTGGGTTTTTCACGCTCAACAATTTCCTGTGTGTATCAAAATGGTGCACCACCCAAAAGACATCCAGCCAACTAGACACATCCAGCCAACTAGACACATCCAGCCAACTAGACACATCCAGCCAACTAGACACATCCAGCCAACTAGACACATCCAGCCAACTAGACACATACAGCCAGCTAGACACATCCAGCCAACTAGACACATCCAGCCAACTAGACACATCCAGCCAACTAGACACATCCAGCTAACTTGACATATCCAGCCAACTAGACACATCCAGCCAACTAGACACATCCAGCCAACTTGACATATCCAGCCAACTAGACACATCCAGCCAACTAGACACATCCAGCCAACTAGACACATCCAGCCAACTAGACACATCCAGCCAACTAGACACATCCAGCTAACTAGACACATCCAGCCAACTAGACACATCCAGCCAACTAGACACATCCAGCCAACTAGACATATCCAGCCAACTAGACACATCCAGCCAACTTGACACATCCAGCCAACTTGACACATCCAGCCAACTAGACACATCCAGCCAACTAGACATATCCAGCCAACTAGACACATCCAGCCAACTAGACACATCCAGCCAACTAGACACATCCAGCCAACTAGACATATCCAGCCAACTAGACACATACAGCCAACTAGACACATCCAGCCAACTAGACACATCCAGCCAACTAGACACATCCAGCCAACTAGACACATCCAGCCAACTAGACACATCCAGCCAACTAGACATATCCAGCCAACTAGACACATCCAGCCAACTAGACACATCCAGCCAACTAGACACATCCAGCCAACTAGACATATCCAGCCAACTAGACACATACAGCCAACTAGACACATCCAGCCAACTAGACACATCCAGCCAACTTGACACATCCAGCCAACTAGACACATCCAGCCAACTAGACACATCCAGCCAACTAGACACATCCAGCCAACTTGACACATCCAGCCAACTAGACACATCCAGCCAACTAGACACATCCAGCCAACTAGACACATCCAGCCAACTTGACACATCCAGCCAACTAGACACATCCAGCCAACTAGACACATCCAGCCAACTAGACACATCCAGCCAACTAGACACATCCAGCCAACTAGACACATCCAGCCAACTAGACACATCCAGCCAACTAGACACATCCAGCCAACTAGACACATCCAGCCAACTTGACACATCCAGCCAACTAGACACATCCAGCCAACTAGACACATCCAGCCAACTAGACACATCCAGCCAACTAGACACATCCAGCCAACTAGACACATCCAGCTAACTAGACACATCCAGCCAACTAGACACATCCAGCCAACTAGACACATCCAGCCAACTTGACATATCCAGCCAACTTGACACATCCAGCTAACTAGACACATCCAGCCAACTAGACACATCCAGCCAACTAGACACATACAGCCAACTAGACACATCCAGCTAACTAGACACATCCAGCCAACTAGACACATCCAGCTAACTAGACACATCCAGCTAACTAGACACATCCAGCTAACTAGACACATCCAGCCAACTAGACACATCCAGCCAACTTGACATATCCAGCCAACTTGACATATCCACCCAAAAGACATCCAGCCAACTAGACACATCCAGCCAACTTGACATATCCACCCAAAAGACATCCAGCCAACTAGACACATCCAGCCAACTAGACACATCCAGCCAACTAGACACATCCAGCCAACTAGACACAACTGTGGGAAGCATTGGAGTCAACATGGACCAGCATCCCCGTGGAACCCTTTTGACACATTTGTCCATGACCCGACGAATGGAGGCTGTTCTGAGGGCAAAAGGAGGTGCAACTCAATATTAGGAAGGTGTTCTTAAATGCTTTGCAGACTCAGTGTATATCATTCTAGATCTATTGATTCAGTCTGGAGAAGGATCTTTGATACGGCATCCATATTAGGAACTCTTCCACCCTCCCTCTTCTCCTCTTTACATCAATTTACTCTAGAGTCTTGTAGTCTCATCCATCCACCATCCCATTCGTCAGTCCAGGATTATGATAATTTGACTCCAGGCATAACCATCAGTGGAGGAGTGCCTTTTGTTCCCCTGACAGTAGTGATTGATTACCTGTGCTCCCCTTGCCCCAGTCAGCCCCAGTCAGTTAATCGGGGCCTGGTCTCTGAATGCCACGGCGGTGGGTATGGGGATGGCCGTGACAGCACTGTCCCTTTGTTTTACCATCCACGTAAAATGTCAGTGGCTCTCCCTTCTGAGGAGGGGATATTTATGCCAGGGCGGAAAAATGTGATGTGGCACAGACAGGCCAAACAGGAGACAGTAGTAATGCAGTGAAGAGAAAACAGGGTGGGTTTGTAGGAGACATAATGTGGGTTTGTAGGATACATAATGTGGGTTTGTAAGATCCATAATGTGGGTTTGTAAGAGACATAATGTGGGTTTGTAGGATACATAATGTGGGTTTGTAGGAGACATAATGTGGATTTATAGGATACATAATGTGGGTTTGTAGGAGACATAATGTGGGTTTATAGGATACATAATGTGGGTTTGTAGGAGACATAATGTGGATTTATAGGATACATAATGTGGGTTTGTAGGAGACATAATGTGGGTTTATAGGATACATAATGTGGGTTTGTAGGATACATAATGTGGGTTTGTAGGAAACATAATGTGGGTTTGTAGGAGACATAATGTGGGTTTGTAGGCGACATAATGTGGGTTTGTAGGATACATAATGTGGGTTTGTAGGATACATAATGTGGGTTTGTAGGAGACATAATGTGGGTTTGTAGGAGACATAATGTGGGTTTGTAGGATACATAATGTGGGTTTGTAGGATACATAATGAGGGTTTGTAGGAGACATAATGTGGGTTTGTAGGCGACATAATGTGGGTTTATAGGATACATAATGTGGGTTTGTAGGATACATAATGTGGGTTTGTAGGATACATAATGTGGGTTTGTAGGATACATAATGTGGGTTTGTAGGATACATAATGTGGGTTTGTAGGATACATAATGTGGGTTTGTAGGATACATAATGTGGGTTTGTAGGAGACATAATGTGGGTTTGTAGGATACATAATGTGGGTTTGTAGGATACATAATGTGGGTTTGTAGGATACATAATGTGGGTTTATAGGAGACATAATGTGGGTTTGTAGGCGACATAATGTGGGTTTGTAGGATACATAATGTGGGTTTATAGGATACATAATGTGGGTTTATAGGATACATAATGTGGGTTTGTAGGATACATAATGTGGGTTTGTAAGATCCATAATGTGGGTTTATAGGAGACATAATGAGGGTTTGTAAGAGACATAATGTGGGTTTATAGGAGACATAATGAGGGTTTGTAAGAGACATAATGTGGGTTTGTAGGAAACATAATGTGGGTTTGTAGGAGACATAGTGTATGTTTGTAGGATACATAATGTGGATTTTTAGGAATTATAATGTGTGTTTTTAGGGGACATAATGTGGCTTTGTAGGAGACATAATGTGGGTTTGTAGGAGACATAATGTGGATTTGTAGGAAACATAATGTGGGTATGTAGGAGACATAATGTGGGTTTGTAGGAGACATAATGTGGGTTTGTAGGAGACGTAATGTGGGTTTGTAGGAGACATAATGTGGGTTTGTAGGAGACATAATGTGGGTTTGTAGGAGACATAATGTGGATTTGTAAGAAACATAATGTGGGTATGTAGGAGACATAATGTGGATTTGTAGGATACATAATGTGGGTATGTAGGAGACATAATGTGGATTTGTAGGACACATAATGTGGGTATGTAGGAGACATAATGTGGGTTTGTAGGAGACATAATGTGGGTTTGTAGGAGACATAATGTGTATTTGTAGGAGACAATGTGTCGACTTAGTGGACTAATCAACACCACATTTGGGATGATTTCCTACGTTGTATGATATTTTTGTTATGGTAGAATTGTGTATTTCAATAGTGTCCACGTATTGAGCTTTAGGTTACAACTGACTTTGACTACGTTTAGCTATTCATACTGCCAGCTGGCAGCAAACAAGAACAAATGGTGGTTGTCTGCTTGGAACAGAGTCATTACTGTTTTTAAAGGATAAATTAGTCAACACTAAAACACTAGGGTTGGTTTTACTCAAAGCAAGAAAAAATACTGGTGAAAGATGTTTCATAAACTGACCCTATGTCTCATAAACTGACCCCATGTCTCATAAACTGACCCTATGTCTCATAAACTGACCCTATTTCTCATAAACTGACCCTATGTCTCATAAACTGACCATATGTCTCATAAACTGACCCCATGTCTCATAAACTGACCCTATGTCTCATAAACTGACCCTATGTCTCATAAACTGACCCTATGTCTCATAAACTGACCCCATGTCTCATAAACTGACCATATGTCTCATAAACACTCCTCATGCCTCATGCCTACCTCCTCATGCCTTTTGCACACAATGTATATACAGTGCCTTGCATAAGTATTCGGCCCCCTTGAACTTTGCGACCTTTTGCCACATTTCAGGCTTCAAACATAAAGATATAAAACTGTATTTTTTTGTGAAGAATCAACAACAAGTGGGACACAATCATGAAGTGGAACGACATTTATTGGATATTTCAAACTTTTTTAACAAATCAAAAACTGAAAAATTGGGCGTGCAAAATTATTCAGCCCCCTTAAGTTAATACTTTGTAGCGCCACCTTTTGCTGCGATTACAGCTGTAAGTCGCTTGGGGTATGTCTCTATCAGTTTTGCACATCGAGAGACTGACATTTTTTCCCATTCCTCCTTGCAAAACAGCTTGAGCTCAGTGAGGTTGGATGGAGAGCATTTGTGAACAGCAGTTTTCAGTTCTTTCCACAGATTCTCGATTGGATTCAGGTCTGGACTTTGACTTGGCCATTCTAACACCTGGATATGTTTATTTTTGAACCATTCCATTGTAGATTTTGCTTTATGTTTTGGATCATTGTCTTGTTGGAAGACAAATCTCCGTCCCAGTCTCAGGTCTTTTGCAGACTCCATCAGGTTTTCTTCCAAAATGGTCCTGTATTTGGCTCCATCCATCTTCCCATCAATTTTAACCATCTTCACTGTCCCTGCTGAGGAAAAGCAGGCCCAAACCATGATGCTGCCACCACCATGTTTGACAGTGGGGATGGTGTGTTCAGCTGTGTTGCTTTTACGCCAAACATAACGTTTTGCATTGTTGCCAAAAAGTTCAATTTTGGTTTCATCTGACCAGAGCACCTTCTTCCACATGTTTGGTGTGTCTTCCAGGTGGCTTGTGGCAAACTTTAAATGACACTTTTTATGGATATCTTTAATAAATGGCTTTCTTCTTGCCACTCTTTCATAAAGGACAGATTTGTGCAATATACGACTGATTGATTGTCTTATGGACAGAGTCTCCCACCTCAGCTGTAGATCTCTGCAGTTCATCCAGAGTGATCATGGGCCTCTTGGCTGCATCTCTGATCAGTCTTCTCCTTGTATGAGCTGAAAGTTTAGAGGGACGGCCAGGTCTTGGTAGATTTGCAGTGGTCTGATACTCCTTCCATTTCAATATTATCGCTTGCACAGTGCTCCCTGGGATGTTTAAAGCTTGGGAAATATTTTTGTATCCAAATCCGGCTTTAAACTTCTTCACAACAGTATCTCGGACCTGCCTGGTGTGTTCCTTGTTCTTCATGATGCTCTCTGCGCTTTTAACGGACCTCTGAGACTATCACAGTGCAGGTGCATTTATACGGAGACTTGATTACACACAGGTGGATTGTATTTATCATCATTAATCATTTAGGTCAACATTGGATCATTCAGAGATCCTCACTGAACTTCTGGAGAGAGTTTGCTGCACTGAAAGTAAAGGGGCTGAATAATTTTGCACGCCCAATTTTTCAGTTTTTGATTTGTTAAAAAAGTTTGAAATATCCAATAAATGTCGTTCCACTTCATGATTGTGTCCCACTTGTTGTTGATTCTTCACAAAAAAATAGAGTTTTATATCGTTATGTTTGAAGCCTGAAATGTGGCAAAAGGTCGCAAAGTTCAAGGGGGCCGAATACTTTCGCAAGGCACTGTAGATTTTTTTTCTTCTACTATGTTATTGACTTGTTTATTGTCTATTGTTTACTCCATGTGTAACTCTGTGTTGTTGTCTGTTCACACTGCTATGCTTTATCTTGGCCAGGTCGCCAGCCTACCTGGTTAAATAAAGGTGAAATAAAAATAAATAAATAAACTGACCCTATGTCTCATAAACTGAACCTCTATCAGGTCACGTGGTCAGGAAAACTGCTGGATTTAGGCCTACCAAAAGGTAATGGAAGCGATTTTACCTCTTGGTTGCTGTTGCAGCAGCATCCTTCCTGGAGCTGGAGAGGGACGGTAGCGTGCCACCACTTTTCTTTGGTAGGACAGTGCCGTTGTTGACCATGGGCCTTAGAGGGAGGGCAGCCATCATGGGTCTGGCTGTAAAACAAACACACACAGTAGCACAGAGTAAGTGGGGCTTTGCATTGAACCAGCTGCAACTGATGATCTGCCCTGAACCAGCTTCAACATACAGAAAATACCCACTCCTCGAAGGTGACTAGCTGTTGGGAACTGTCATAGTCGGGTGTGAAGTGAACGAACCAGAAATGTAAAGGCAATAATTTATAGGAAAGGTTGAATACAATGCTTTGGAAACATCCCATCGTTGTCATTAAAATCCGATGGCATAATAACCAGAAACGGATAGAAATTATGTAATTATAACATCATTTTAACCGGTTTTGCCAAGTTTGCCCCACTGGAATTGATCACATGGAAGCATATCCAATACAAGACACTTCCACTGGTCTTCTGACCTCTGTCGTTTTGAACGGAGTTGAAAGTCAATAAATGGCCCTCGACCAAGAGATGTACCACTAATAGACTGATGGAAAATGGGACTAAGCTGAGTCCCATAGCGTACCATGGCATACAGTGGGATGACGTACTGAACGTGGCAGAGATGTTTAACTCTTGAACCTGATTAGAACTTAGCAGAAGAGTGTGTCAGTATGTCTTTACCGGATCTAGTCCCAAAAAATACTGATGATGGAAGAAAAGCCCACTCAGGGTTAGGGTTATATGTAATATATACAGTATACAGTATACTTCTCCTAAAAAACCATGACATTTGTGAAGAGGGCACGACAAAGCCTATTCCTCCTCAGGAAACTAAAAAGATTTGGCATGGGTCCTGAGATTGCATCACTGCCTGGTACAGTAATTGCTCAGCCTCTGACCGCAAGGCACTACAGAGGGTAGTGCGTACGGCCCAGTACATCACTGGGGCTAAGCTTCCTGCCATCCAGGACCTCTACACCAGGAGGTGTCAGAGGAAGGCCCTAAGAATTGTCAAAGACTCCAGCCACCCCAGTCATAGACTGTTCTCTCTGCTACCGCATGGCCAGCGGTACCGGAGTGCCAAGTCTAGGACAAAAAGGCTTCTCAACAGTTTTTACCCCCAAGCCATAAGACGACTGAACAGGTAATCAAATGGCTACCCGGACTAATTGCATTGTGTGCCACCCCCACCCCTGCTGCTACTCGCTGTTTATTATCTATGAATAGTCACTTTACTCCTACCCCCACACATTGACTCAGTATTGGGTTACTTGTTTTACTTTACTTTATTTAGTAAATATTTTATTAACTCTATTTTCTTATAACTGCATTGCTGGTTTAGGGCTTGTAAGCATTTCACGGTAAGGTGTAACAAAAATCAATCAACCTTTTGTGTTATTGAAAAATTTACATTTTTATATTTGACCAATAAAATGTGATTTGATCATCAGCCTTCATCAGCCTTCATCATCAGCCTTCATCAGCCTTCATCAATAGCCTTCATCATCAGCCTTCATCATCAGCCTTCATCAACAGCCTTCATCATCAGCCTTCATCATCAGCCTTCATCATCAGCATTGATCATCAGCCTTCATCATCAGCATTGATCATCAGCCTTCATCATCAGCCTTCATCATCAGCATTGATCATCAGCCTTCATCATCAGCCTTCATCATCAGCCTTCATCAATAGCCTTCATCATCAGCCTTCATCAATAGCCTTCATCAATAGCCTTCATCATCAGCCTTCATCAACAGCCTTCATCATCAGCCTTCATCAATAGCCTTCATCAACAGCCTTCATCAATAGCCTTCATCATCAGCCTTCATCAATAGCCTTCATCAACAGCCTTCATCAACACCTTTCATCAATAGCCTTCATCATCAGTCTTCATCAACAGCCTTCATCAATAGCCTTCATCAACAGCCTCCATCATCAGCCTCCATCATCAGCCTCCAACTTGACTAGTCTGCTGCAGCTGAAACATTGTGTACTGTATATTGTATGTGGACGCAGGATTAAAGAACAGGAGCGGCATATGGGGTCTGCAGACTTCTGTTCTTTTATTAGAAATCCTGCCTCTATATGTGCAGTCAGTCACTCTGCTAGAACATCACTCACACCTTGAGTGACTCCATTCTAACATCATCACGGGCCCACTTAACTCCCTCAGCATTATTGCTAACAGCACTGATAAGGGTTGCCAGGCCTGTATTTGTATGGATGGCAGAACAGTGACTATAAAATATTTATCACTGCAGATAAAGCTGATGGGGTTTGTTATATGCTTGCTTGGCCCTGCTGGAACGCAAGTGTATGCGTGGTTGCATGTGTGTGCGTGGGTGGGTGTGTGCGGGTGTGTGTGTGTTTGTGTGTGTGTGTGTATGCAGTAGAATCACTCTTGGCAGGGCATACTGGCAGAAGATATAGCAGAATTAGACCAAACAGACACACCAGGCAGAGAGAGAGAGAGAGCAAAGAGAGAGAGAGAGCAGAGAGAGAGACATCAGAGATAGAGAGACAGAGAGAGAGTAGGAGAGAGCAGAGAGCAAAGAGAGAGAGAGAGAGAGAGAGAGAGAGCAGAGAGAGAGAGCAGAGAATGAGAGAGAGCAGAGAGAGAGAGAGAGAGCAGAGAGAGACAGAGGGAGAGAGAGCAGAGAGAGAGAGAGAGAGAGAGAGAGAGAGAGAGAGAGGGAGAGAGGGGGAGACAGAGAGAGAGAAGAGAGAGAGAGAGCAGAGAGAGAGAGAGAGTAGAGAGAGAGAGAGAGAGATGACTCATACTCTCACAGCCAAAATATGCATCATGTGACTAAATTCAGCTACAAAACTAGGTGCACTGCGAATTATGATGTTCTCACTGTTGTTGTCTGTGAATTGTTGCCACATAATATGATTTAGTGTGGGTGTCAGCACATGCTAGAATTAAGGAAAAACCATGCAAGTGTTTCCACAGCATACCACCTCTCACCCACTCTGTGTGACTGGAATGGCATGCAGTCTGGAGCACCACCAACATCAGAATGCTCTCCATTGACCGTGTCACAGTAGACACCAGTGCTCAGTAGACACCAGTGCTCAGTGGACACCAGTGCTCAGTGGACACCAGTGCTCAGTAGACACCAGTGCTCAGTGGACACCAGTGCTCAGTGGACACCAGTGCTCAGTGGACACCAGTGATCAGTAAACACCAGTGCTCAGTAGACACCAGTGCTCAGTAGACACCAGTGCTCAGTAGACACCAGTGCTCAGTAGACACCAGTGCTCAGTAAACACCAGTGCTCAGTAGACACCAGTGCTCAGTAGACACCAGTGCTCAGTAAACACCAGTGCTCAGTAGACACCAGTGCTCAATAGACAGCAGTGCTCAGTAGACAGCAGTTCTCAGTAGACACCAGTGCTCAGTAGACAGCAGTTCTCAGTAGACACCAGTGCTCAGTAGACAGCAGTGTTCAGTAGACACCAGTGCTCAGTAGACACCGGTGCTCAGTAGACAGCAGTGTTCAGTAGTATAATGTACATTTCCAGACATCCCTACTTCATTATGTCATAGGTAGAAGGGATGTCTGGAAATGCACACCGTACATTAAACACAGTAGACTCCATAGACACATGGCAGTGCTTGGTAAGGTTGTTAGAGGGGAAAGATCCTACCTGGCTTTCCAACATTGCTTTCTGATGAGGGGGATATTTTCATCACAGCTGGGTCTACAGCTGTAGATACATACAGAGTCCAGGAGAGGAGAAGAGGAGGATAAAATATGGATGAAGAAGAGGAAGAGGTGGGACTGGGATGGGTGACTTTCTGTTTGTCACCGAAAGAGGTTAAGGTTTTGCATCTACCTGTATGTGTGTGTGTCTATCTTTGTGTGTGTGTCTATCTTTGTGTGTGTGTGTGTGTGTGTGTGTGTGTGTGTGTGTGTGTGTGTGTGTGTGTGTGTGTGTGTGTGTGTGTGTGTGTGTGTGTGTGCGTGCGTGCGTGTGGGTGTGTGTACGTGTCTACGTCTGTGCCTGTGCCTGTATGTGCGTGAATCATCAGTTACCTTTGGTGGGCCCCCTCCTATTGGTCATGGCGTTTTGCTCCTCAGAGATGCTGAGGCGGCGCACCACGTCGGCCAGCGCTGACTTGAGCAGCTGGATCTCGTCCTCCTGCATCTGGACGCGCTGCTCCAGGGAGGCGATGCGGTCCGTCACCTCCATGCTGCTGGCTGCCGACGCACTGTCATCTGGAGACGGCAGAGAGACACACACTTATTATGGGCTGACATATATATACACACACACACACACACACACACACACACACACACACACACACACACACACACACACACACACACACACACACACGCATGTCTCACAGGCTCCTAGAGTGTTGTTACAGTACTTTCTGCATTGATTATGGCATTATCTCTGTGTCCTTGAAGTATTTTAGTTGTGGCGTAATTAGTACATCTGTGCACCATCCGCGGAACATCGTCATCTGATAAATCTACAGAACAGTGATGGCGGTGTCAAATGTATCATGATGCCCCTCACCGTCCCCATTCGTCCAATCAACAGCCCCATTACAGCCCCAGCCAACCACCCAGCGGCCGACGAAACTGTACACACTGTACTGTACACAAACGATTGTCAAGCCTCTGACGCAGCCCACAAGTGTTTTAAATATGCAGATGACACCGCTGTCGTGGGTCTCCTCCACCCAGACCGAGCCTCTCTTCAAGGTTTAGACAGAGAAACGTCTCCTCCACCCAGACCGAGCCTCTCTTCAAGGTTTTGACAGAGAAACGTCTCCTCCACCCAGACCGAGCCTCTCTTCAAGGTTTTGACAGGGAAATGTCTCCTCCACCCAGACCGAGCCTCTCTTCAAGGTTTTGACAGGGAAATGTCTCCTCCACCCAGACCAAGCCTCTATTCAAGGTTTAGACAGAGAAACGTCTCCTCCACCCAGACCGAGCCTCTCTTCAAGGTTTTGACAGGGAAATGTCTCCTCCACCCAGACCGAGCCTCTCTTCAAGGTTTTGACAGGGAAATGTCTCCTCCACCCAGACCAAGCCTCTCTTCAAGGTTTAGACAGAGAAACGTCTCCTCCACCCAGACCGAGCCTCTCTTCAAGGTTTTGACAGAGAAACGTCTCCTCCACCCAGACCGAGCCTCTCTTCAAGGTTTTGACAGAGAAACGTCTCCTCCACCCAGACCAAGCCTCTCTTCAAGGTTTTGACAGGGAAACGTCTCCTCCACCCAGACCGAGCCTCTCTTCAAGGTTTTGACAGGGAAATGTCTCCTCCACCCAGACCGAGCCTCTCTTCAAGGTTTTGACAGAGAAACGTCTCCTCCACCCAGACCAAGCCTCTCTTCAAGGTTTAGACAGAGAAACGTCTCCTCCACCCAGACCGAGCCTCTCTTCAAGGTTTTGACAGGGAAACGGCAAAATTCGTCCAGTGGTGTTCAGATAACATCCTTGAAATATGGTATAGATCATGAATCAGCCGCCAACCTGTACACAAAACTCATCCTCATAAAACTTGAAAGTATTTCACAGGACAGTGCTCATCCCCTTCACTCAAAACTCATCCTCCTAAAACTTGAAAGTATTTTACAGGACAGTGCTCATCCCCTTCACTCAAAACTCATCCTCCTAAAACTTGAAAGTATTTTACAGGACAGTGCTCATACCCTTCACTCAAAATTCATCCTCCTAAAACTTGAAAGTATTTCACAGGACAGTGCTCATCCCCTTCACTCAAAACTCATCCTCCTAAAACTTGAAAGTATTTCACAGGACAGTGCTCATCCCCTTCACTCAGAACTCATCCTCCTAAAACTTGAAAGTATTTCACAGGACAGTGCTCATCCCCTTCACTCAAAACTCATCCTCCTAAACTTGAAAGTATTTCACAGGACAGTGCTCATCCACTTCACTCAAAACTCATCCTCCTAAAACTTGAAAGTATTTCACAGGACAGTGCTCATACCCTTCACTCAGAACTCATCCTCCTAAAACTTGAAAGTATTTCACAGGACAGTGCTCATCCCCTTCACTCAGAACTCATCCTCCTAAAACTTGAAAGTATTTCACAGGACAGTGCTTATCCCCTTCACTCAAAACTCATCCTCCTAAAACTTGAAAGTATTTCACAGGACAGTGCTCATCCCCTTCACTCAAAACTCATCCTCCTAAACTTGAAAGTATTTTACAGGACAGTGCTCATCCCCTTCACTCAAAACTCATCCTCCTAAAACTTGAAAGTATTTCACAGGACAGTGCTCATCCCCTTCACTCAAAACTCATCCTCCTAAAACTTGAAAGTATTTCACAGGACAGTGCTCATCCCCTTCACTCAGAACTCATCCTCCTAAAACTTGAAAGTATTTCACAGGACAGTGCTCATCCCCTTCACTCAGAACTCATCCTCCTAAAACGTGAAAGTATTTCACAGGACAGTGCTCATCCCCTTCACTCAAAACTCACCCTACTAAAACTTGAAAGTATTTTACAGGACAGTGCTCATCCCCTTCACTCAAAACTCATCCTCCTAAAACTTGAAAGTATTTCACAGGACAGTGCTCATCCCCTTCACTCAGAACTCATCCTCCTAAAACTTGAAAGTATTTCACAGGACAGTGCTCATCCCCTTCACTCAAAACTCATCCTCCTAAAACTTGAAAGTATTTCACAGGACAGTGCTCATCCCCTTCACTCAGAACTCATCCTCCTAAAACTTGAAAGTATTTCACAGGACAGTGCTCATCCCCTTCACTCAGAACTCATCCTCCTAAAACGTGAAAGTATTTCACAGGACAGTGCTCATCCCCTTCACTCAAAACTCATCCTCCTAAAACTTGAAAGTATTTTACAGGACAGTGCTCATCCCCTTCACTCAGAACTCATCCTCCTAAAACGTGAAAGTATTTCACAGGACAGTGCTCATCCCCTTCACTCAAAACTCATCCTCCTAAAACTTGAAAGTATTTTACAGGACAGTGCTCATCCCCTTCACTCAAAATTCAGTCACAGCAGCAGCTGGACAAGAGGAAAGAGACTTCTTCAAAATAAAATTAAAACAGACATGGGGACTCTTTAATTCCAACAACCAGGCTGTATAATAAATAGTCTGTTGGTCCCTCGAGTATACAGCATATTACACTTTCATTTTAAATGTGTTGCTATGGCAATTTGAATGAATTATTTTGTGTAGTTTCTGTGTTTTCCAAATGAATTTCCCCTGGAAAGAGTTGATCTGAATCACAAAGGGCAAAGGGCAAAGGGCAAAGGGCAAAGGCTTTTGTACAAGACAGATTTAATCATGAGCTGTCTTGTCTTTCCGTCTGTCTGTCCGGTCTGTCCTGTCTGTCTTGTCTGTCCTGTCTGTCTGTTTGTCCATCCATCTGTTTGTTCAGATGAGGTTGACACCACCACAGTAACCAATCACCCCCCCCCTCCCCACACAACCAAAGCCCTCCTCGTGGCCTCCAGCTGCTCCTACTTTAAATTCACTTGGCATCCCTGCAGTAATGATTACAGTTGATTAATGCTCCATTGGAGACATAGGCCAGGGTAAGTCTCAGTACTGCTTCCCACTGGGCCCATACTAGCCTTTCAACTTAGGCCTATAATAGGGAGGACACTGTGACTGCATGGGTAGATGGATAGATCTGGGAATTAACATCAAGATCAAGGTGGTGTGGTCTTCTTTCATGGCTTGTCCCTTTCAATTTGATATGTACTACAGTCATCATCTGAGTAGGATTAGATAGGTTGTGCATGCTCCATGGTTCCAGGATCATTGGAGTGTTAAGTTAATTTAACAGGTTACACTACAAATGATCTGAACTCACATTAGATTGATTTCCCATTAATGAAAACCAACCATGACGGTAGATTCTAGAAAATAGGCTTTGATGGGAATTTCAAGGTGCATAACCCAAATCAATCACGATGACAAATATATTATGAGGAAGACGTCTAACTTACTTACTGGGCCTTTAAATTTACGATACCTCAAACTAAATGGCCACCTAACCCAACGTGATGTCTTTTTTATTAGACTATACATTATTCCTTTGATGGAGACCTTCTTCAGATTCAGGTGGAAAGCCAAATCTGCCACGACAGCGGATGTTCTCTAAAGCAGAGTACACAAAGCCCACATCTCAGTGCTGTAGCAGCTGCTTGGGGCAATGGTACGAGCACGGATACAACGACTGCCTGTCACAGCCCTGATACCCCTGCGATCGGTTAGCCGATTGTACTGCTCACTAAGGTCACCTGGGCTCTCAATGGAATTGACTACTCCCTCAGCAGACTGCTCAATAAACAGAGAAATTAAGTCAGCCAATGGAATCAGAGTTAACACAAATCAGTCTTCTCCTCCCCGAAGATGCTCTTTCATGAGGCAGTACCTTAATTGTTTCTCAATATCTGGCCCCCGAACAGATACCGGTCTCAGAGATGATGTCAACGATCCCCCGAACCGATACCGGTCTCAGAGATGATGTCAACCAGTCTCAGAGATGATGCCGGTCTCAGAGATGATGTCAACCAGCCCCCGAACCGATACCAGTCTCAGAGATGATGTCAACCAGCCCCCGAACTGATACCGGTCTCAGAGATGATGCCAACCAGCCCCCGAACCGATACCAGTCTCAGAGATGATGCCAACCAGCCCCCGAACCAATACCGGTATCAGAGATGATGCCAACCAGTCCCAGAGATGATGCCAACCAGTCCTAGAGATGATGCCAACCAGTCGCAGAGATGATGCCTACCAGTCCCAGAGATGATGCCAACCAGTCCCAGAGATGATGCCATCCAGTCGCAGAGATGATGCCATCCAGTCGCAGAGATGATGCCATCCAGTCGCAGAGATGATGCCAACCAGTTCCTGAGATGATGCCAACCAGTTCCTGACATGATGCCAACCAGTTCCTGAGATGATGCCAACCCGTTCCTGAGATGATGCCAACCAGTTCCCGACATGATGCCATCCAGTCGCAGAGATGATGCCAACCAGTTCCTGACATGATGCCAACCAGTTCCTGAGATGATGCCAACCAATTCCATAGATGATGCCAACCAGTCTCAGAGATGATGCCAACCTGTTCCTGAGATGATGCCAACCAGTCCCAGAGATGATGCCAACCAGTCCCAGAGATGATGCCAACCAGTCCCAGAGATGATGCCAACCAGTCCCAGAGATGATGCCAACCAGTTCCTGAGATGATGCCAACCAGTCCCAGAAATGATGCCAATCAGTCCCAGAGATGATGCCAACCAGTCCCAGAGATGATGCCAACCAGTTCCTGAGATGATGCCAATCAGTCCCAGAGATGATGCCAACCAGTTCCTGAGATGATGCCAACCAGTCCCAGAGATGATGCCAACCAGTCCCAGAGATGATGCCAACCAGTCCCAGAGATGATGCCAACCAGTTCCTGAGAAGGTTCTCATGTGCTAATTGCATTGTTAGCTGTCCACAAGGAGGAAGGACCATTGCTTGTCAATCTCTGGTATAGGAAGGGCCATTGGTTGTCAATCCCTGGTATAGGAAGGGCCATTGGTTGTCAATCCCTGGTATAGGAAGGGCCATTGGTTGTCAATCCCTGGTATAGGAAGGGCCATTGGTTGTCAATCCCTGGTATAGGAAGGGCCATTGGTTGTCAATCCCTGGTATAGCAAGGGCCATTGGTAGTCAATCCCTAGTATAGGACGGGCCATTGGTTGTCAATCCCTGGTATAGGAAGGGCCATTGGTTGTCAATCTATGGTACAGGTAGGACCATTGCTTACCCGAGCCTGGGCCTGGTACCAAAAAGGTTGAGAAACACTGGATCAGAAGGTCATAGGACTTAGAAAAAGAATGCACAAAACAATCTGTTTGTTTTGCCTCGAAGCTGAGACGTTTGTGTAGTGGCTTGTATCTATCTGGTTAACCTCAGTGTCAATACCAATCCATTCAGGATAGATGATGTCCCAAGAAGTGTCAGACTCAATTAGAGAACCGTCCATACAACCGCTCCTCTCTGCTAACACATCTACCTGTCCATCTACATTCCCCCAAATGGCTCTTGATATTCCTCACTGCGATTACCTTTCTCCAAAAATAACCAATGTCGTGACGGGTGAAGGGCCACATGTCTACTTCTTTTAGTGCTCGCTGATCAACCGAGCCTTGGCGTTTCGACCTAAGGCAGCCAGGAGGAAGTAAAGCACTCTATTTTGTACCACAGGCATTTCTGAGTAGCTTTTTTTCCCCCAAGCCCCTGATGTCATTAATGATTAACAACATAGCACCTTAACCTCCTCCTTCCCCCCCCCATCCATTTCATCACCTTTAGTCAGCCTCTGACAGGTAATAGTTTAATTTATTTATTTAATTTTTCTGACAGGTATAGTTAAAGATGCATCGAGGAGACAGGGAATAAAAAGTGTCTGCTGTGGATGGTGCATGATCAAAGCAGAGAGGGACTCTATTTCTGTCTATGTATCCCCGTGTAATCTCATTAAAAATACAGCTCCCCTGCCTGAGCTATCTATCAATGATGACTCACTCTGCTTGACTTTATATTAGCCCGGAATGGCGGCATCTGAGATGAGACTGAGATGAAATGAATGAGAAATGAACGAGAAATGAAAAAGAAATGGAAATGAATCGCCACAGAGGACTCATCTTTGTTGCTTCATAAGATTATCTCAGAATGTTGTCATATTTCTAGACTGTTGCCTCTCTGGGAGAAAATATTAACTGGCCTAGCTGTGTGATTGATATGCATTATATTTCCCTTCAGTATGTCAGAGAGGCCAAACAATAGAGATCAATTGACTTGTGAAAAAACGGGACTGTAAACACTGACATGCAGCAGGGGTCATAGAACCAGTGAGTCACGCTATAGACTCCATTTCCACACAAAATCCATCTGGTGGTCTGGCTTCACTGAAAGCTTAGCCTAGCAGATTAGCACAAAGTGCTTTCCAAAAAGGCAGGTTTAATTACCTAAACACTCTGTCTCTCAAATGTAAAATGCTCAAATCGTGGGCTGACACGAGTCTCTACAATCGTTCACTCTCTCAAGCAATCTCTTTTTTTCCCCTCAAGGCCATGAACAAAGATCACAATTCATTGACTGGCTTGGAGGATGACACCTAAAGTTCATCATCCTCCAGATTCAATTTGTCTGAATGGTCATTCCCCCGATTTGAGAAGCTGTAAATCATGTCAGATAGAATTGAGTTAAAAACATATTGTAGGGTGGCCTGGGGTTGGTCTGGTGCAGGGATGGGGAAGTTTGATGGGAGTGGGGGCCACAAAATATCAGAACTCATCATGAGGGGGACGCAGTTGCTCACTGGTCTGCATACCCACATGTGCACCCCCCCCCCCCCCCACCCTGACAGCGGAGAGAACATTTTTACGTTTGAGAGTTCATTTTGTGCAATTCTACTCATTTTGCCATGGGACGGAGAGGAAAAGATGCTGGTTTAAATCTAATTTAATGCAATTCTACACATTTTGCCATGGGACGGAGAGGAAAAGATGCTGGTTTAAATCTAATTTAATGCAATTCTACACATTTTGCCATGGGACGGAGAGGAAAAGATGCTGGTTTAAATCTAATTTAATGCAATTCTACTCATTTTGCCATGGGACGGAGAGGAAAAGATGCTGGTTTAAATCTAATTTAATGCAATTCTACTCCTTTTGCCATGGGAGGGAGAGGAAAAGATGCTGGTTTAAATCTAATTTAATGCAATTCTACACATTTTGCCATGGGACGGAGAGGAAAAGATGCTGGTTTAAATCTAATTTAATGCAATTCTACTCATTTTGCCATGGGACGGAGAGGAAAAGATGCTGGTTTAAATCTAATTTAATGCAATTCTACTCATTTTGCCATGGGACGGAGAGGAAAAGATGCTGGTTTAAATCTAATTTAATGCAATTCTACACATTTTGCCATGGGACGGAGAGGAAAAGATGCTGGTTTAAATCTAATTTAATGCAATTCTACACATTTTGCCATGGGACGGAGAGGAAAAGATGCTGGTTTAAATCTAATTTAATGCAATTCTACACATTTTGCCATGGGACGGAGAGGAAAAGATGCTGGTTTAAATCTAATTTAATGCAATTCTACTCATTTTGCCACAGGGCAGAGATGAACATTTTCTGTGTTGCAGCTAATTTATTGCAATTCTACATTTTTTCCAAAGGGTGGAGGAAAATGTTTACAGGTTTTAATAGGATATCTGAATGAGACTGAAATCAATGCCCCCCCCCCCCCTCCCCCAGTAAGCCAGTAAGTCGACCATGATTACTAAGTTTAGATAACTGGCCGATAGACTAACTAACCAATATAAAAAATGTTAGCTGACGTGCTAATTGAGTGACTATCAGTGACTGACATGACAAGAGAGAACATAATTACCCATCCCTGGTCTAGTGGGTAACACCATGCATCACCTTTCAGCACATATCTGCCCAGTCCCATCGCTAATTAGGCACAAACACTCACATCGTAGTGTCCAACCTAATCTAACCCAGCTGTCATTGTGAGGTGGTGGGTCAAATGACAGAGGTGTATTAGCCAATGAGCTGGACAGATTACAGTTTGTCCATTTGACAGAGGTGTATTAGCCAATGAGCTGGACAGATTACAGTTTGTCCATTTGACAGAGGTGTATTAGCCAATGAGCTGGACAGATTACAGTTTGTCCATTTGACAGAGGTGTATTAGCCAATGAGCTGGACAGATTACAGTTTGTCCATTTGACAGAGGTGTATTAGCCAATGAGCTGGACAGATTACAGTTTGTCCATTTGACAGAGGTGTATTAGCCAATGAGCTGGACAGATTACAGTTTGTCCATTTGACAGAGGTGTATTAGCCAATGAGCTGGACAGATGACAGTTTGTCCATTTGACAGAGGTGTATTAGCCAATGAGCTGGACAGATTACAGTTTGTCCATTTGACAGAGGTGTATTAGCCAATGAGCTGGACAGATTACAGTTTGTCCATTTGACAGAGGTGTATTAGCCAATGAGCTGGACAGATTACAGTTTGTCCATTTGACAGAGGTGTATTAGCCAATGAGCTGGACAGATTACAGTTTGTCATTTTTACAGAGGTGTATTAGCCAATGAGCTGGACAGATTACAGTTTGTCCATTTCACAGAGATGTATTAGCCAATGAGATGGACAGATGACAGTTTGTCCATTTGACAGAGGTGTATTAGCCAATGAGCTGGACAGATGACAGTTTGTCCATTTGACAGAGGTGTATTAGCCAATGAGCTGGACAGATTACAGTTTGTCCATTTGACAGAGGTGTATTAGCCAATGAGCTGGACAGATTACAGTTTGTCCATTTGACAGAGGTGTATTAGCCAATGAGCTGGACAGATTACAGTTTGTCCATTGGGGCTAACGAACGCCCTTGTTTGAACAGACGGCGCTTAGGTCCTATAAATAGTACGGGGTGGATCAGAGAGGGACCGCTCACATTTTTCGATGACCTGTGTAAAAGAGGACAGAAGGAAAGAAAGGAGGACCAGAGGAAGAGATTCTAGTTAATCGAGGGGCCCAACTGCCCCCCTGGGACACCACTGCATGTCCTTGGAGGAATACCGAAGAATCCTCCTGACATCAGCCACATCCTTCCTCAGGTCAAACAGCGGTCAACATGTAACAGCACTAGCCCACACGCCCTCCCCCCTGTTTTACACCCTGCTGGCTTAGGGTTTCATTAGGGGCCGGTCGGTCTGACATAGTCACGCGTTACCATACTCCCAAAACAAACGTGAGGAAGCCTTGAAAATCAAGGCTAGGTCACCGTCAGTGATAGACTTTGGTGAATCTGGGGAGATGAAAGAGATAAGTGAAGCATTTTGTGGTGTTTACGAGGTCTGGTTGAAGTGATACTAGTGCTGAGCGATTAGTGCTTTTTGAGGTAGGTTCGGTTTCAGTTCGATCATAAAAAATAATCACGATTTCGGTTTAGAAGATTTTTTTAATACATTAAATGCACTATGCATTATGTGGGTTGACTGCTACACAGAATAACACTATTAACAGAAGCCCCATGATGGTAGTGACTGTAATAAAAGTCCCATGATGGTAGTGACTGTAATAAAAGTCCCATGATGGTAGTGACTGTAATAAAAGTCCCATGATGGTAGTGACTGTAATAAAAGTCCCCATGATGGTAGTGACTGTAATAAAAGTCCCATGATGGTAGTGACTGTAATAAAAGTCCCATGATGGTAGTGACTGTAATAAAAGTCCCATGATGGTAGTGACTGTAATAAAAGTCCCATGATGGTAGTGACTGTAATAAAAGTCCCATGATGGTAGTGACTGTAATAAAAGTCCCATGATGGTAGTGACTGTAATAAAAGTCCCATGATGGTAGTGACTGTAATAAAAGTCCCATGATGGTAGTGACTGTAATAAAAGTCCCATGATGGTAGTGACTGTAATAAAAGTCCCATGATGGTAGTGACTGTAATAAAAGTCCCATGATGGTAGTGACTGTAATAAAAGTCCCATGATGGTAGTGACTGTAATAAAAGTCCCATGATGGTAGTGACTGTAATAAAAGTCCCATGATGGTAGTGACTGTAATAAAAGTCCCATGATGGTAGTGACTGTAATAAAAGTCCCCATGATGGTAGTGACTGTAATAAAAGTCCCATGATGGTAGTGACTGTAATAAAAGTCCCATGATGGTAGTGACTGTAATAAAAGTCCCATGATGGTAGTGACTGTAATAAAAGTCCCATGATGGTAGTGACTGTAATAAAAGTCCCCATGATGGTAGTGACTGTAATAAAAGTCCCATGATGGTAGTGACTGTAATAAAAGTCCCATGATGGTAGTGACTGTAATAAAAGTCCCATGATGGTAGTGACTGTAATAAAAGTCCCATGATGGTAGTGACTGTAATAAAAGTCCCCATGATGGTAGTGACTGTAATAAAAGTCCCATGATGGTAGTGACTGTAATAAAAGTCCCATGATGGTAGTGACTGTAATAAAAGTCCCATGATGGTAGTGACTGTAATAAAAGTCCCATGATGGTAGTGACTGTAATAAAAGTCCCCATGATGGTAGTGACTGTAATAAAAGTCCCATGATGGTAGTGACTGTAATAAAAGTCCCATGATGGTAGTGACTGTAATAAAAGTCCCATGATGGTAGTGACTGTAATAAAAGTCCCATGATGGTAGTGACTGTAATAAAAGTCCCATGATGGTAGTGACTGTAATAAAAGTCCCATGATGGTAGTGACTGTAATAAAAGTCCCATGATGGTAGTGACTGTAATAAAAGTCCCATGATGGTAGTGACTGTAATAAAAGTCCCATGATGGTAGTGACTGTAATAAAAGTCCCATGATGGTAGTGACTGTAATAAAAGTCCCATGATGGTAGTGACTGTAATAAAAGTCCCATGATGGTAGTGACTGTAATAAAAGTCCCATGATGGTAGTGACTGTAATAAAAGTCCCATGATGGTAGTGACTGTAATAAAAGTCCCATGATGGTAGTGACTGTAATAAAAGTCCCATGATGGTAGTGACTGTAATAAAAGTCCCATGATGGTAGTGACTGTAATAAAAGTCCCATGATGGTAGTGACTGTAATAAAAGTCCCATGATGGTAGTGACTGTAATAAAAGTCCCATGATGGTAGTGACTGTAATAAAAGTCCCATGATGGTAGTGACTGTAATAAAAGTCCCATGATGGTAGTGACTGTAATAAAAGTCCCCATGATGGTAGTGACTGTAATAAAAGTCCCATGATGGTAGTGACTGTAATAAAAGTCCCATGATGGTAGTGACTGTAATAAAAGTCCCATGATGGTAGTGACTGTAATAAAAGTCCCATGATGGTAGTGACTGTAATAAAAGTCCCATGATGGTAGTGACTGTAATAAAAGTCCCATGATGGTAGTGACTGTAATAAAAGTCCCATGATGGTAGTGACTGTAATAAAAGTCCCATGATGGTAGTGACTGTAATAAAAGTCCCATGATGGTAGTGACTGTAATAAAAGTCCCATGATGGTAGTGACTGTAATAAAAGTCCCATGATGGTAGTGACTGTAATAAAAGTCCCATGATGGTAGTGACTGTAATAAAAGTCCCATGATGGTAGTGACTGTAATAAAAGTCCCATGATGGTAGTGACTGTAATAAAAGTCCCATGATGGTAGTGACTGTAATAAAAGTCCCATGATGGTAGTGACTGTAATAAAAGTCCCCATGATGGTAGTGACTGTAATAAAAGTCCCATGATGGTAGTGACTGTAATAAAAGTCCCCATGATGGTAGTGACTGTAATAAAAGTCCCATGATGGTAGTGACTGTAATAAAAGTCCCCATGATGGTAGTGACTGTAATAAAAGTCCCCATGATGGTAGTGACTGTAATAAAAGTCCCATGATGGTAGTGACTGTAATAAAAGTCCCCATGATGGTAGTGACTGTAATAAAAGTCCCATGATGGTAGTGACTGTAATAAAAGTCCCCATGATGGTAGTGACTGTAATAAAAGTCCCATGATGGTAGTGACTGTAATAAAAGTCCCATGATGGTAGTGACTGTAATAAAAGTCCCATGATGGTAGTGACTGTAATAAAAGTCCCATGATGGTAGTGACTGTAATAAAAGTCCCATGATGGTAGTGACTGTAATAAAAGTCCCATGATGGTAGTGACTGCCCATTACTTTGCTTTAATAAAATATTTCAGTTATTGTGCTTATTACATTTGTTTTATTTGATAACTTTATTATTTCATTCCAAGTCATCATCTGATCTCTACAGAGCTGCTGACTACGCTGTCTGACAAAAATCACTATTTTAGTAGTTCTTCAAAGTAAATAAGGCATACAGTACTTTTATGACTGCTGAATACCAACTATCGATCACTTAGATAATGTATTTTCAGGTAGAGATACCTGGTGAAGAAACCGCTCTCTATGTATCGCCTCTTGATCACTCGTTCTTCTTTCAGCTACGTAGCAGGCGCGAAAGAAACACAGACCGGACAAAATAGCAGCGCATTGGATTATGGTCATTCAAATAAAACGAATGGATTTAAAATAATCTAACTGTCTGTCAATTAGTAGTTACATTTTTTTAAACCGACATTTCGGTTAATCGCTCAGCACTAAGGGATACATGAAAACCGAGAGAGGCTGACAGGCTTGGAAACACTTAATTTTAGCACCTGCCGTTTGTAGCCGAAAGGCCAAAGCCAGGAAACCCCATTAGCATGCAAAGTGCATGTGCATATATATTAAGACAGCGCTAGGAGCACAATAGGTTGTCCCCTTCTCAACCCATTCTGTCAAACCCCCTCTGCTCTGTCTGTACAAGGTTCCTGGAGAGAGGCAAACACTGGGGAGATGGGTGGACTGACTGCTGTTCTCAATATTTTATTTAACTAGGCAAGTCAGTTAAGAAGATATTCTTATTTACAATGACGGCCTAGGAACAGTGGGTTCACTGCCTTCGGGAGCAGAACAACATATTTTTACTTTGTCAGCTCAGGGATTTGATCTAGCAACCTTTCAGTTACTGGCCCAATGTTCTAACCACTAGGCTACCTGCCGCCCCATACTGTAGGCTATAGTTTAACCATCCGATCTCAGAGATCTGTCAGTCTGGCAGTGCTCTCTGAGGCAGAACCCACCACAACAGCCTCCTTTTCCCCACACGTCCACCCACACGCACACACACACACACACACACACACACACACACACACACACAACCCCCCCCCCCCACCATTCCCCACCAGGCTCAGTGGCACGAGTCCAGAGGAGGAACACAGAGGAGACCATAGCAATCCTCTCCAGAACTTCTGTCAAAGA
This sequence comes from Oncorhynchus mykiss, assembly GCF_057628025.1. Classification (NCBI taxonomy): domain Eukaryota; kingdom Metazoa; phylum Chordata; class Actinopteri; order Salmoniformes; family Salmonidae; genus Oncorhynchus; species Oncorhynchus mykiss. The sequence goes on from NC_143040.1 coordinate 67,670,766, forward strand.
GCGAACAGTCACAATGCAGGCAGAGGATTAAGGAGGGGTATACTGATCTCAAAGGGGGGGTTGGGTTGTGGGGATAGATTTCAACAGGAAATGCATGTTTTATAGGCACTGTGTGTAAAAGCAATCTGGCCTCATCTGAGAAGAGACCTTTATCAGACTGGTGTAAAAGCCAACAAGCAAACAAACTAATCTGTATGCCAACCAATTAAACAGGGCTCAAATCGTCCCGTTGATTAGAAAAACTAGAGACTAACAAAGAAAAGGTACAGCTAATACCTTATGTGTTGCAATGGCCGCACAGGGACGGTAACAATGCACGATGAAGAACTCCCTCCCCCCTCTCTACATTCATCATCGCTGCATCCCCTAGCACCCACTCCAAGCCACGCCCAGGCTCCAGTTTATGGTAAGTTACTCACTCCCTCATAGAACACAGCAACAAAAACCACACACACAAACAGATAGAACGCTGCATAGAAAACGAGGCAGCCTTTTTCTGCTGACTCATCACCAGTCTATATGGGGGGAGGGTACAGCAGAGGCCTGATGGGAATTAAAGACACACACACACACACACACACACACAAACAGCTTATTTAACCTTTATTTAACAAGGCAAGTCAGTTAAGAACAAACTCTTATTTACAACGACAGTCTACCCCCGGCCAAACCCTAACGACGCTCGGGCCAATTGTGCGGCGCCCTATGGAACTCCCAATCACGGCCGGTTGTGATACAGCCTGGAATCGAACCAGGGTCTGTAGTGACGCCTCTAGCACTACATCTCATGGTTTGCTCTACTCTCTCCTTTGACACGCTCTTTTCAGTTGGCCGATTGGCCAACCTTTTCTCCCACAAACAAAGGCTTTGTGTACAAATGACAAATGGCAGGGAACATTGGGCTTATTCAGACAGTGTTGTTGTAAGAGTAGGGATTTACATGGTGTGGAAACCAAATGAGAAGAGAAACACTGGACAGTGCTTTGACATTCCAGGCCAGATACAGTGCATGGGCCTGATCATTTGTCAAGCAGTTGGCTTAGAAGAATGGCACAGAAATGCAACCTTGTTGACAAAACTATCCTTATAGGGGAACAAGAACAGCATAAAAGCTAAGTAAAACTGAGCTAGTAAAACTGAACTAGTATTTGAGGGGAAAGACTGATCCGCCAAAAGCTACTTGAATGCTTTTGAAAATTAATTTCATTGGGCGTTGCAGCATTGCAGTGTTGCGGCATCACTTCAGACCCTGGTTCAATTCCAGGCTGTGTCACCAGCCGTGACCAGGAGTCCCTTAGGGCGGTGCACAATTGGCCCAGCGTCGTCCGGGGGGGGGCTTTACTTGGCTCATCACTCTCTAGCGACTCCTTGTGGCGGGCCAGGTGCCTGCAGGCTGACCTCGGTCATCAGTTGAACAGTGTTTTCCCCTACACGTTGGTGCGGCTGTCTTCCGGGTTAAGGGAGCGGGTTTTACAGTTTTTCTCAATTGCTAAAACACTAAAACCCATTGGCTGAACAAAGTTCTCAGTTGCCTGGACTCATTTAGCTAATTATGCAGTCTGTTGTCAATACCTTAAACCATTTCACATGGTAAAACACCATTTTCAGATCTCACTTAGACTTTTCAGCAAAACTCTAAACACATTCTCATTCTCAAAACACATTCTGCACTCTAATGCACATGTCATCCATACTGGTAAACACAAGTGGCAACAACCAAATACAAATAGAGAACATATGTCATTGATTGAACACAACCACTCAAAATGGATTTAACCTGTTTCAAATGATGTGACACAACCAATATAAGCCAGTTCAGAGAGCAAACAGGTTGTTGAAGGTGGGAAGGAGAAAGCCTGAGAATGGATAGAAGAAACAATGTGAGAGGACGAGGACGAGTGCGTATGCGAGGTGGGCGACGAGGAGGAAGAGAAGGAGGAGGGCAAGAAAGAGGAAGAGGAGGACGAAGAGGAAGACAAAGAGTGGAAATATCTGATGAAACTTGAGCAACAGTTATAGACCATGTTCTTGTCCATGGACTGACAATGAGGGAAGCAGGACTTAGAGTGCAACCCAATTTGAGCCGATTTTCTGTGTCCACCATAGTAAGGACATTCAGAGAAGAGAACAGGTACAGTATACTACTGTATTTTTGTAATGGCAAATTTACTGTACTACACTATATGCAGCTGTTTCAATAGACATTTGTAAAGTTAATCACTGTATATATTGTACTGCATGAATGTGTTTTGTAACTGCACAACTTTTTGTAGAATTGCAAGGCTGCCACATGCAGGTGGAAGGACAGCTATATTCACTAGGGAGCAAGAGGCCGTTATAGTTGGCATGGTCCTTCAAGATAATGCAATACGACTCAGAGAAATCCAGGAACGAGTGACACAAGACAACACACACTTCCAGGGAATCGACAGTGTGAGCATTTACACAATTGACCGTGTCCTCCATCGTAACAGGATGCGAATGAAACAAGTATACAGAGCACCTTTTGAGCGCAACTCACCAAGGGTGAAAGAACTACGAGCTCAGTATGTGCAAGTAAGTGTACATTCAGAAACATTTACTGTAATCCAGATTGTCTACAGTACTAACACATACTATGTGAATAACATTACTCTTCAGTACATACAATGTATGTGAATCAGAAGCCTAATTGTTCTCTACAGTATAGCACTGTCTCTGTACGACTTACAAAATCCTACATACAGTATATTGTATTTCTACACAGACAATATTTGACTTGGAATCCTTGGACAGACCCCATGAGTTCATCTTTGTCGATGAAGCAGGCTTCAATCTAACAAAGAGGAGAAGGAGAGGCCATGATTGGACAGCGGGCCATTGTTGAAGTCCCTGGTCAACGAGGTGGCAATGTCACAATCTGTGCTGCTATCAGCAACCATGGTGTTCTACATCACCATGTTACACTCGGGCCATATAACACCCAGCACCTTCTAAGATTTATTGCCAATCTAAGAGATATTTTATTTGAGCAGCAGGTTCAAGAGCAGCAAGGTCAAGAGCTAAATGAGAATATCATTCCCACCTATGTGATAGTGTGGGACAATGTCAGTTTCCACTGAGCTGCTCAGGTTAGGGAATTTTTTAACATCAATGGGCAGTTTATGAACTTGTACCTCCCTCCATACTCGCCTTTCCTGAACCCGATTGAGGAGTTTTTCTCCTCTTGGAGATGGAAAGTGTATGATAGACAACCCTACACCAGAGTAAATCTGCTGCAAGCCATGGATTTAGCCTGTGGTGATATAGGTGAGTAATCATGTCAGGGCTGGATATGGCACACAAGAGGCTTCTTCCCCCGTTGCCTCAGTGTAACGGCGGGAGAGTGATGGGTGTGGAGTCAGACGCAGAGAGCAGAAGATAAACGGGAAAAATGCTTTAATGTCCTCTGTAACAGGAACAGGTACAAAATAGGGCGAAGCCCAAAAACACAGGCGCAAACAACAACCCAAAACCACTGTTACAAACACCGGACAGCGAAAACCCAACATCAACTATACACCACTAACAGTACAATAACAACAAGCCCGCACAAACACCAGCGGGCTAAACAAACTTAATTAACACCCATCCCAAAACCCCAACAATAAACAGGTGAAAACAATTAGACCAAAACAAACGAAAAGGAAAAAGGGATCGGTGGCAGCTAGTAGACCGGCGACGACGACCACCGAGCGCCACCCGAACAGGAAGGGGAGCCACCTTCGGTAATATTCGTGACACTCAGGAGGGACAATATTGCTTGTGATGTCGACAAAGTGCTCTGGCCTGACCCAGCCCAAAGACAAGAAGAAGCACATTGATCACATGTTTACTCCTTTGATTTTTGTCCCTTTTAGTATTGTATACTGTAGCACAGTGCATTGTAGGCTGTATACTGTACAATGGACAAATTGTATAGCCCTGAACATTGTTGTAAGGGATCTCGTCCTCCTCTTCTGAGGAGGAGAAGCGAGAAGGATCGTAGGATCAAAACGCAGCGTGGTAAGTGTCCATAATGTTTATTTTAAAACATAAATTGAACACTACGAAATACAAACCAATAAAGGTGAAATTAACGAAACAGTCCTGTGTGGCGACAAACACTGACACGGAAGACAAACACCCACAACCCAAACTGAAACCCAGGCTACCTAAGTATGATTCTCAATCAGGGACAACAATTGTCAGCTGCCTCTGATTGAGAACCATACTAGGCCGAACTCAAAAACCAACACAGAAAAACAAACATAGACTGCCCACCCAACTCACGCCCTGACCATACTAAAACAAATAATAAAATAACAGAACTATGGTCAGAACGTGACAATTGTGCTTTCCATTTATTAACAGTACTGACTGCTCAATAGATTTTGACTGGTTGCAGGTTCATATCAACAAAGAACAAGAATTACAGTATCACAGAGACAAAGGACAAGTTTGTGAGATGCAGGGTACAGTACTGTAAAAATAGGGGTACAAGGAGGAGGAAGAACAGAAAACTAAATTGCAAAGAGCAAAGCAGAGTAGTAATTTCTGATCAATTTTGAGCTACTATGATAGAACATGTTTTCCTTCATGAAAAAGACAATGGCGGAAAGATATGAAAAAATGTTTAGATAAAAAATGTACTTCTCCCTGAGAATTGTATGTTTTGAACAATGTGTTTTCTATTTTTCGGTGTATTGTTTACTGACTGCTTGAGAGTGTATATCATTTTAATCACTTTGTTTATGATTTGAGAGCAGTGTTTGATTTTGAACACAGGTAAAACTGTTTTGAGGCGAATGTTTAATTTTGCAAGAGGAGTCAGAGTTTATGTAAATAGTGCTTGAAGATGAGGTTTTGTGTTTAACGTTTTCGGGAAATGGAGCAAGGTTTCAGAAATTGTGTTTGAGCAATTGAGAAAAACTGTAAGAAGCGTGGTTTGAAGGGTCATGTTTCGGAGGACGCATGACTTGACCTTCGCCTCTCCCAACCCCATTGGGGATTTGTAGCGATGAGACAAGTTTGTAATCATGAAATTGGGGAGGAAAAGAGGGGGGTAAAAAATAGGTGACAATGAATTTTATTGATCTCATTCTCTTCATTCCCTTAGATGGGATATTGAATGTTTTCTAGATATATTTCTCTGTATACAACCACAAGCTAAGGGGAATTACATCTCATAGCCATCCATCTACTAAACTGGGTTTATTTCCCCTTTCTCCTTGTAATTTCTATTTGTATTTTTTATGGATCCCCATTAGCTGCTGCCAAAGTGTGTGTGTGTGTGTGTGTGTGTGTGTGTGTGTGTGTGTGTGTGTGTGTGTGTGTGTGTGTGTGTGTGTGTGTGTGTGTGTGTGTGTGTGTGTATGTGCCAATGTTTCTGTTGCTTAACGGGCCCCGCTGTTCCATAAGGTGTTTTTTTTTATCTGTTTTTTAAATTTAATTTTACTGCTTGTGTCAGATACTTGATGTGGAATAGAGTTCCATGTTGTCATGGCTCTATGTAGTACTGTGTGCCTCCCAAAGTCTGTTCTGGACTTGGGGACTGTGAAGAGACCTCTGGCGGCATGTCTTGTGGGGTATGCATGGGTGTCCGAGCTGTGTGCTAGTAGTTTAGACAGACAGCTTGGTGAATTCAACATGAATAAAACTTTCAGCCAGGAGTCATTGACATGCATATTATTAATATAATTAGCTCTCTGTCTACATCCAAGAACCAAGTGCTGTCCTGTTCTGAGCCAATTGCAATTATACTAAGTCCTTTTTTTGTGGCACCTGACCCCACGACTGAACAGTAGTCAAGGTGCGACAAAACTAGGGCCTGTAGGACCTGCCTTGTTGATAGTGTTGTTAAGAAGGTAGAAACTAGGGCCTGTAGGACCTGCCTTGTTGATAGTGTTGTTAAGAAGGTAGAAACTAGGGCCTGTAGGACCTGCCTTGTTGATAGTGTTGTTAAGAAGGTAGAAACTAGGGCCTGTAGGACCTGCCTTGTTGATAGTGCTGTTAAGAAGGTAGAAACTAAGGCCTGTAGGACCTGCCTTGTTGATAATGTTGTTAAGAAGGTAGAAACTAGGGCCTGTAGGACCTGCCTTGTTGATAGTGTTGTTAAGAAGGTAGAAACTAGGGCCTGTAGAACCTGCCTTGTTGATATTGTGTTGTTAAGAAGGTAGAAACTAGGGCCTGTAGGACCTGCCTTGTTGATAGTGCTGTTAAGAAGGTAGAAACTAGGGCCTGTAGGACCTGCCTTGTTGATAGTGTTGTTAAGAAAGTAGAAACTAGGGCCTGTAGGACCTGCCTTGTTGATAGTGTTGTTAAGAAGGTAGAAACTAGGGCCTGTAGGACCTGCCTTGTTGATAGTGTTGTTAAGAAGGTAGAAACTAGGGCCTGTAGGACCTGCCTTGTTGATAGTGTTGTTAAGAAGGTAGAAACTAGGGCCTGTAGGACCTGCCTTGTTGATAGTGTTGTTAAGAAGGTAGAAACTAGGGCCTGTAGGACCTGCCTTGTTGATAGTGCTGTTAAGAAGGCAGAGCATCGCTTTATTATAGACAGACTTCTCCCCATCTTAGCTACCACTGCATCAATATGCTTTGACCATGACAGTTTACAATCTAGTGTTACTCCAAGCAGTTTAGTCATCTCACCTTGCTCAATTTCCACGTTATTCATTACAAGTTTTAGTTAAGGTTTAGGGTTAAATAATAATAAAGGCACTCAACCAATCAGACCACTCAGCTCTGGGAGATACTCTCACCAGCATAAGGTTAAATATATCTGGTAAGATTAGAACCGGGCAATGAAAATATGGCTTTGATTTAGAAGGTGAAGCCAGGACATGTGATGGGGCCCTGGCCTTGGTGTGGGGTAGTACACAAATACAGAGAATTACATGAGAATTAAATAATTGTGCTCACCGATCATACTCATTTCATTCATCCACCGGTCATAATAGTTTCAGTGAAACACACACAACAGTTACTCACTATTTGCATTTTAAATCCAAATATCAGATTGGAATAATCCTGTTAGTTCCAGCTTTAGTTATAAACACACCTTTGTTTCCCGTAGACTTGTGCTGAATACTTTTAACATCAGGGTTGTGTTCATTATTGCATGAAAAGAAAATGTTTTAAAACAGTTTTCTACTCTCAGTTTATGATCCCTTGTCCTTGGTCTTTCTGTTGGTGCCTGATGAGGAAAGAGGAGATACCTCCTCGAGGTTAACCAGAGCACTAAAGAGCTTCTACCCCAAAATCCCGCTTCTGGAGGTTTGATGAAGTATGAGCCCTCCTGCTCCCTGTACTGAACTGCAAATGCAGGGGTAGACAATTCCTCCACACAAGCATTCTCTGAGCTGCATTTCATGAGTATGAATATCAGTGGAAGAACGTGATAGAAATGCTATTTTCTATTGGATGTGTGGAAGTGTTGGTTCGAGAGGTGGGGCTACACATCCAATAGAAAATAGCATTTCTATCACGTTCTTCCACTGATATTCATACGCATGAAATGCAGCTCAGAGAATGCTTGTGTGGAGGACTTGTCTACCCCTGCATGTGTTTCATGACCTCGTTATCTGTCTGTAACTTACACATTCTCTGTGCTAGAGGCTAATACTCCCCCCCCCCCCCCCCGCCCCCACACACACACACACTCACTCACTCACTCCACTGCTATTTCCACTCTCCCTTCCACAGAAGGGAACATTAGGAGGAAAAAATGTGCCAGCATTATTTACACTATGTATTTCAGACGTACAGATGAAGTCGGAAGTTTACATACACCTTAGCCAAATACATTTCAACTCTTTTTTTCACAATTCCTGACATGTAACCCTTGTAAAAAAATCCCTGTCTTAGGTCAGTTAGGATCAGAAATTTATTTCAGCTTTTATTTCTTTCATCACATTCCCAGAGGGTCAGAAGTTTACATACACTCAATTAGTATTTGGTAGCATTGCCTTTAAATTGTTTAACTTGGATCAAACGTTTCGGGTAGCCTTCCACAAGCTTCCCACAATAAGTTGGGTGAATTTTGGCCCATTCCTCCTGACAGAGTGGGTGTAACTGAGTCAGGTTTGTAGGCCTGTTCGCTCACACATGCTTTTTTCAGTTCGGCACACAAATATTCTATAGGATTGATGTCAGGGGCTTTGTGATGGCCACTCCAATACCTTGACTTTGTTGTCCTTAAGCCATTTTGCCACAACTTTGGAAATATGCTTGGGGTCATCCGTCCATTTGGAAGACCCATTTGCGACCAAGCTTTAACTTCCTGACTGATGTCTTGAGATGTTGCTTCAATATATCCATATACTTTTCTTGCCTCATGATGCCATCTATTTTCTGAAGTGCATCAGTCCCTCCTGCAACAAAGCACCCCCACAACATGATGTTGCCACCCCCGTGCTTCACGGTTGGGATGGTGTTCTTCAGCTTGCAAGCCTCCCCCTTTTTTCTCCAAACATAATGATGGTCATTATGGTTAACAGTTCTATTTTTGTTTTATCAGACCAGAGGACATTTCTCCAAAAAGTATGATCTTTGTCCCCATGTGCAGTTGCAAACCGTAGTCTGGCTTTTTTATGACGGTTTAGGAGCAGTGGCTTCTTCCTTGCTGAGCGGCCTTTCAGGTTATGTCGATATATAACTTGTTTTACTGTGGATATAGATACTTCTGTACCTGTTTCCTCCAGCATCTTCACAAGGTCCTTTGCTTTTGTTCTGGGATTGATTTGCACTTTTCGCACTAAAGTACATTCATATCTAGGAGACAGAACACGTCTCCTTCCAATGCGTTATGACGGCTGCGTGGTCCCATGGTGTTTATACTTGCGTACTGTTGTTTGTACAGACGAATGTGGTACCTTTAGGCATTTGGAAATTGCTCCCAAGGATGAACCAGACTTGTGGAGGTCTACAATCTCTTTCTGAGGTCTTGGCTGGTTGATTTAGATTTTCTCATGATGTCAAGCAAAAAGGCACTGAGTTTGAAGGTAGGCATTGAAATACATCCACAGGTAGACCTCCAATTGACTCAAATGATGTCAATTAGCCTATCAGAAGCTTCTAAAACCATGACATCATTTTCTGGAATTTTCCAAGCTGTTTAAAGGCACAGTTAACTTAGTGTATATAAACTTCTGACCCACTGGAATTGTGATACAGTGAATTATAAGTGGAATAATCTGTCTGTAAACAATTGTTGGAAAAATGACTTGTGCCATGCACAAAGTAGATGTCCTAACCGACTTGCCAAAACTATAGTTTGTTAACAAGAAATGTGTGGACTGGTTGAAAAACAGATTTTAATCACTCCAACCTAAGTGTATGTAAACTTCCGACTTCAACTGTATATTTAGCCCATGCCTGACACTGTTCTCTGTGTGTTCCATAGTTATATAAAATATATACTTTTTAACCTTTATTTAACAAGGCAAGTCAGTTAAGAACAAATTCTTATTTTCAATGATGGCCTAGGAACAGTGGGTTAACTGCCTGTTCAGGGGCAGAATGACAGATTTGTACCTTGTCAGCTCAGGGGTTTGAGCTTGCAATCTTCCGGTTACTAGTCCAACGCTCTAACCACTAGGCTACCCTACCGCTCCGCCCCGTGGGTTGATGACACTGTGTTCCATAGTGAATAAGGGTCGTCGTGGGTTGATGACACTGTGTTCCATAGTTAATAAGGGTCGCCGCGGGTTGATGATACTGTGTTCCATAGTGAATAAGGGTCATCGTGGGTTGATGACACTGTGTTCCATAGTTAATAAGGGTCGCCGCGGGTTGATGACACTGTGTTCCATAGTGAATAAGGGTCGTCGTGGGTTGATGACACTGTGTTCCATAGTTAATAAAGGTTGTCGTAGGTTGATGACACTGTGTTCCATAGTGAATAAGGGTCGTTGTGGGTTGATGACACTGTGTTCCATAGTGAATAAGGGTCGTCGTAGGTTGATGACACTGTGGTCCATAGTGAATAAGGGTCGTCGTGGGTTGATGAAACTGTGTTCCATAGTTAATAAGGGTCGTCGTGGGTTGATGACACTGTGTTCCATAGTGAATAAGGGTCGTCGTGGGTTGATGACACTGTGTTCCATAGTGAATAAGGGTCGTCGTGGGTTGATGACACTGTGTTCCATAGTGAATAAGGGTCATCGTAGGTTGATGACACTGTGTTTCATAGTGAATAAGGGTCATCGTAGGTTGATGACACTGTGTTCCATAGTGAATAAGGGTCATCGTGGGTTGATGACACTGTGGTCCATAGTGAATAAGGGTCGTCGTGGGTTGATGACACTGTGTTCCATAGTGAATAAGGGTCGTCGTGGGTTGATGACACTGTGTTCCATAGTGAATAAGGGTCGTCGTGGGTTGATGACATTGTGTTCCATAGTGAATAAGGGTCATCGTGGGTTGATGACACTGTGTTCCATAGTGAATAAGGGTCATCGTGGGTTGATGACACTGTGGTCCATAGTGAATAAGGGTCGTCGTAGGTTGATGACACTGTGTTCCATAGTGAATAAGGGTCATCGTAGGTTGATGACACTGTGTTCCATAGTGAATAAGGGTCATCGTAGGTTGATGACACTGTATTCCATAGTGAATAAGGGTCGTCGTGGGTTGATGACACTGTGTTCCATAGTGAATAAGGGTCGTCGTAGGTTGATGACACTGTGTTCCATAGTGAATAAGGGTCGTCGTGGGTTGATGACACTGTGTTCCATAGTGAATAAGGGTCATCGTAGGTTGATGACATTGTGTTCCATAGTGATTAAGGGTCATCGTAGGTTGATGACACTGTGTTCCATAGTGAATAAGGGTCATCGTAGGTTGATGACACTGTGTTCCATAGTGAATAAGGGTCATCGTAGGTTGATGACACTGTGTTCCATAGTGAATAATGTTCGTCGTGGGTTGATGACACTGTGGTCCATAGTGAATAAGGGTCGTCGTGGGTTGATGAAACTGTGTTCCATAGTTAATAAGGGTCGTCGTGGGTTGATGACACTGTGTTCCATAGTGAATAAGGGTCGTCGTGGGTTGATGACACTGTGTTCCATAGTGAATAAGGGTCGTCGTGGGTTGATGACACTGTGTTCCATAGTGAATAAGGGTCATCGTAGGTTGATGACACTGTGTTCCATAGTGAATAAGGGTCATCGTAGGTTGATGACACTGTGTTCCATAGTGAATAAGGGTCATCGTGGGTTGATGACACTGTGTTCCATAGTGAATAAGGGTCGTCGTGGGTTGATGACACTGTGTTCCATAGTGAATAAGGGTCGTTGTGGGTTGATGACACTGTGTTCCATAGTGAATAAGGGTCGTCGTGGGTTGATGACACTGTGTTCCATAGTGAATAAGGGTCGTCGTGGGTTGATGACACTGTGTTCCATAGTGAATAAGGGTCATCGTGGGTTGATGACACTGTGGTCCATAGTGAATAAGGGTCATCGTGGGTTGATGACACTGTGTTCCATAGTGAATAAGGGTCGTCGTGGGTTGATGACACTGTGTTCCATAGTGAATAAGGGTCGTCGTGGGTCGATGGAAGAAAAGGCAGAATGCTACGACGAAAGGAAACTCATGGCCATGCTCTCTCTGTGTGTACTGTATGATACACAACATGAAATGACTTGCCCAACGTTTGATGAAACAGCTTTTAACTTGTCCAATGTATCTGTTTTACTGGACACTTACACATTGATGAATTATACTGTTATTACATTTCAATAACGCAGGTAAAGATCTTATGGATTGAATCAGAAAATATCTCACTTTTCCTTCCAGTCCCTCCATGTATTCACGGTGCTGCTTCATGCTACCATGAACCAAGCCCTTTCAGTGAGACTATTATCATCACACTGTGGATAAAGGTACCTGTAGCTGTGTTCATTTCATCATCAAATATAGTGACCAAAATTGTCGTCAAAAACATATTTTTCTGGGGCAATTGACGCAACTATATCTGACTAAACAAACCCAGAAAAAAACTGTAACTAAACAAAATAGATTTTTAATTTATGTTGACTAAAACTGTGACTAAAATCTGTCTACGAAGTGGACTGGACAAGGGTTTTTGGAAAGATTCAGAGGTTTTCAGTGATAAGCACCATTAATATTAGCAGCACAGACGAGCAGGGCTGTTCTGGTAACAGGCAGTGGGAAGGATATGCCACACCCGTCACACACAGCCTGCATCAGCTGGTGAGCTGCGGGGGACAAAGCAATGAGTGTGGGCAGACAGGCTTCGCTCTGGCTCCGCCAATTATACACATCGTGCAGGCGACTCTCTTGCTTCTCCGTAGCTAACCAGTCACCACCAGCCTTCTAGTTAGCTACCATTTGCCTGGTTAAGAAACACAAGCCGCTTTACGAAATGATTAACAATAGCAGCATTAAGTTTAATAATAAAACGATTAGTCTAGCTCTGTTTTTCTCTCCCCAAGTATGGAAAAGTAGGCTGTCTTTTTAAATTGTAGTGTCACTCAACCCTCCCACTTTCTCCACTGCATTTCATAGACAGATTCTGTAACCAATGTAGCCAAGTCTCCTTCTTTTCCTCGGCTTAATTCTAGCCCTTACGGTTCAAAAGATATGACCTATAATACCATTGCTACTTTTTTTCTTCTTTCTATTATCGCGGGCCGATTTAAAACTAGGCTACTTGGGGACCGGACCGTTAAACATTGGTTTAGGCCACACCTTGTTCTGTCATGTTACCTCATTAGCTAGCTATGGCTAACAACCTGGGGACGCGTTCAGCAGGACGCAACGTTTTGGAACGTTCAGATAGAAGAAACATGCCTCTCTGACATGATGAATAAGGAATAATGTCAGCTCTATTCAGGAAATTTCCATTTGCAACATTTGAGAATGTATTTCAACTGAACGTAGCCATGGTAACATTAACAGTAGCCTATATGCAAACATTTGGTGGCAACAGAACGAAAGGAAAAAGGATAGCAAACAATTTATTTCCACTACACTATATCTGACTGGGTAAATAACTTTATTCTGATTTAATGACTCAGACTTGAACACTTGGACCAGGTTTCGAGCACTGGGACTTGGACCAGCCATAGGAACTCGTGACTCAACCATCGGTGACTCGGCCTTCGAGCACAAGGGGACTTGGGACTCGAGATTTAGTGACTAGGAGTCACTAGACGTCACCGGGCGAAACAGTTATTAGCTCCCGTTCAAAGTCTTTAGCCCCAGTTCTACTTCTGGACATCAGTGTCTGGGGAACGGTGATAACAATGTTAATGATGGAGGTGCATCCCATAGTGACGTAGGTGCATCCCATAGTGATGGAGGTGCACCATAGTGATGGAGGTGCACCATAGTGATGGAGGTGCATCCCATAGTGATGGAGGTGCATCCCATAGTGACGTAGGTGCATCCCATAGTGACATAGGTGCATCCCATAGTGACATAGGTGCATCCCATAGTGATGGAGGTGCATCCCATAGTGACGGAGGTGCATCCCATAGTGACGGAGGTGCATCCCATAGTGACGGAGGTGCATCCCATAGTGACATAGGTGCATCCCATAGTGACGTAGGTGCATCCCATAGTGATGGAGGTGCACCATAGTGATGGCGGTGCATCCCATAGTGATGGAGGTACATCCCATAGTTATGGAGGTGCATCCCATAGTGACGGAGGTGCATCCCATAGTGACGGAGGTGCATCCCATAGTGATGGAGGTGCATCCCATAGTGATGGAGGTACATCCCATAGTGATGCAGGTGCATCCCATAGTGATGGAGGTGCACCATAGTGATGGAGGTGCACCATAGTGATGGAGGTGCATCCCATAGTGATGGAGGTGCATCCCATAGTGATGGAGGTGCATCCCATAGTGATGGAGGTGCATCCCATAGTGATGGAGGTGCACCATAGTGATGGAGGTGCATCCCATAGTGATGTAGGTGCATCCCATAGTGATGGAGGTGCACCATAGTGATGGAGGGGCACCATAGTGATGGAGGTGCACCATAGTGATGGAGGTGCATCACATAGTGATGGAGGTGCATCCCATAGTGATGGAGGTGCATCCCATAGTGATGGAGGTGCACCATAGTGATGGAGGTGCATCCCATAGTGATGGAGGTACATCCCAAAGTGATGGAGGTGCATCCCATAGTGATGGAGGTGCACCATAGTGATGGAGGTACATCCCATAGTGACGTAGGTGCATCCCATAGTGATGGAGGTGCACCATAGTGATGGAGGTGCACCATAGTGATGGCGGTGCATCCCATAGTGATGGAGGTACATCCCATAGTGATGGAGGTGCATCCCATAGTGATGGAGGTGCACCATAGTGATGGAGGTGCATCCCATAGTGATGGAGGTGCATCCCATAGTGATGGAGGTACATCCCATAGTGATGGAGGTACATCCCATAGTGATGGAGGTGCATCCCATAGTGATGGAGGTGCACCATAGTGATGGAGGTGCATCCCATAGTGATGGAGGTGCATCCCATAGTGATGGAGGTACATCCCATAGTGACGTAGGTGCATCCCATAGTGATGGAGGTGCACCATAGTGATGGAGGTGCACCATAGTGATGGCGGTGCATCCCATAGTGATGGCGGTGCATCCCATAGTGATGGAGGTACATCCCATAGTGATGGAGGTGCATCCCATAGTGATGGAGGTGCACCATAGTGATGGAGGTGCATCCCATAGTGATGGAGGTACATCCCATAGTGATGGAGGTGCATCCCATAGTGATGGAGGTGCATCCCATAGTGATGGAGGTGCACCATAGTGATGGAGGTGCATCCCATAGTGATGGAGGTACATCCCAAAGTGATGGAGGTGCATCCCATAGTGATGGAGGTGCACCATAGTGATGGAGGTACATCCCATAGTGACGTAGGTGCATCCCATAGTGATGGAGGTGCACCATAGTGATGGAGGTGCACCATAGTGATGGCGGTGCATCCCATAGTGATGGAGGTACATCCCATAGTGATGGAGGTGCATCCCATAGTGATGGAGGTGCACCATAGTGATGGAGGTGCATCCCATAGTGATGGAGGTACATCCCATAGTGATGGAGGTGCATCCCATAGTGATGGAGGTACATCCCATAGTGACGTAGGTGCATCCCATAGTGATGGAGGTGCACCATAGTGATGGAGGTGCACCATAGTGATGGCGGTGCATCCCATAGTGATGGCGGTGCATCCCATAGTGATGGAGGTACATCCCATAGTGATGGAGGTGCATCCCATAGTGATGGAGGTGCACCATAGTGATGGAGGTGCATCCCATAGTGATGGAGGTACATCCCATAGTGACGGAGGTACATCCCATAGTGATGGAGGTACATCCCATAGTGATGGAGGTACATCCCATACCACTTTGCCAATTATTTTGCTCCACTGCTTCTCTCTCTCAAATGAAAGGGCATTTAGTTGACTAAAATGGCCCACTGCTTTCGTCATTTTGAAAATGACTAGATCAAATCCTTATTCAAAAGACAAAAATGTGACTAAGACTTAATATTTTTGTCAAAACTACTAAGACTAGACTACATTTTAAAAAATAGTGCCAAAATTAGCACTGCTAGGTAGCGTACATTGTTTTATAAAAGCAGATGATTCATACATCACATGCCGATCAGACGGTTGCCATTACATAGGTAGTATCATTTCTGAACTGGCAACAGTGAGGGCAGCTACAGCCACTCAGCAGCAACACAAGGCTACAGCTTCAGACAAGACACTCCACAGACCTCGGGAGCAGAGCAGTTTATGACTTCGTATTGTACAACAGAAGCAACATCGCAGAACATTAGCCGTGAACTCATCTCCGAAGAGGAGGAAAATAAGGGCGGTTAAATTAGAACATCCTGATGGTGCCTTAACAGCACAAACAGGTTTCTTCAACCCGACCTGCCCTCCACCTTCTGTCTGTCTGTTTTTGTTGGTTTGTTACTAACCCTAATCCCGTTGCATGTGCTTGCATTAATGGCTTTACATAAACCAAAAGGGGGGAGGGAACTGTGCCGCTCTGTTGGTGTGCCAAGTACCGATCTCTTGGCGACATTGGTGACGCTGTGGGTAATGCCAGCACTGCAGGCCCTAGAGGAGAGGGGATGTAGGGCAGTGACAAGGATGTCTAGTGAAATCTGAAGTAACTTCCATCTTGTTGCCAGGGAAAGACAGCGAATTCTCTGGATTTACCAGTTTGTTTTCTATTGGCTGATCATTCATAACAACACTAAGTGAATACGACCAGCTCATCCACTGTCAGTATTAAGTCAGACACCAAGGGATAGTAACAGCAACAACAACAACAAACATCTTTAATCCATCTTCATTTAAAGGCATTCCTGAGGTGTGGAGGATACATTTGATTTGATTTGATACATTCAATACCGTAGATCGTCTTCTAGAAATACAGTTCTACTGCACTGCTAATGGGGCTAATTTCCCTTAGCAGCCCATCTCCTCAGGACAAAAGCGTGCTTTTGTAGTTTGCCGAGTCGCTGACCCAGTCCCCCTGCCATTATTCTGGTTGGCTGATCACTAACACATGAAGCGTTCAAGAACAAAATGACATCACTTTTACAGGCAGTTCCACAGCTGGCCAGCGCACCATTAGGTGATCTCAGAGCCTCCAGACTACACACTTACCCAATGAGTGTGTAGTTGGAACAA
This sequence comes from Oncorhynchus mykiss, assembly GCF_057628025.1. Taxonomy (NCBI): domain Eukaryota; kingdom Metazoa; phylum Chordata; class Actinopteri; order Salmoniformes; family Salmonidae; genus Oncorhynchus; species Oncorhynchus mykiss. The sequence continues at coordinate 67,687,459 of NC_143040.1, forward strand.
TGAGGCCCTCTCGCCTGATATGAACCAAGCCCCCCCAGTCAGTATGACAGTCTCAGCGAGAGAACATTGGAAAATCCCTGGCAACAGATTCACAACAGCTTGGCATGTTTCGTCTTCTGGCTTGTAAGAGGGAACAGGACTTTCTGAAGTAATTACCAACTGCGTAAGGCAGTGTTTTGAAGAGCACGCAAGCTTTTCACTTACACAGCAGTATCATGACCCACTACAAAATGTAGAAAATGACAACCACGTCAGACTAGGGTGTGGTTCTGTGCCAATTGGGAGACTTGAGAGCATTCAAAACCCAGAGATTTTTTGTGTTTGACAACGCCGTTATAGGTGATTTTGACTTGACTCTTGTACTTATTCGACCCAATACTTCTGTATGTGTGTGAATTATTAAACACCCTTTAGTGAGAGCAAGTAAACAGTATGTCACATTGCAGTAACTTTTCTTCTTTCAGTCAGATTACAGGATCATTATTAACCGTGTAAAAGGTCAACGTCATCTTCGGAGGAGGAAGCTTTACTTCTGTTGATCCAGCTTGACACCTGTTTTTCAGGTTACCCAGCATGCCTGAGTTACTCTTTGACATGATCAAGTCCTGCACATCACACAGCACACTATCAGTATCATTTCCCAACAATGGTAATTCAGTTCTATAACGTCAACCTTCTATAACTCATTAACCAACCACATCCTTAGATGAGGTTTGAGTATTCTGATTATTTTGCTCCAGGGTTCAGATCTAGGATCAGTTTCCCTATCCAAATCCTAACCTTAGCCATTAGTGGGCGAAATGCAAAATTAAAACAAGACCAGCGTCTAGAGGCAATCTACTCCCTTTGGCTCAGCAGAGCTCTAAGTAAGTATGTCAGACAGTGTCTCCTGTATCTGGGCAGACATCAGGCTGTGTTGATAAGAGAGATTGATTGGTTGTGACAAAGTGATGTGTCATGCACCTTCACACACTCTACTAATAACCTGCAACCCCAATTCCACTTCCTGTCTCCAGCCATCATCACACTTGAACTGTCCAGTATACGAGCTGATGGCAATCAGCACATCACAACGCTTTATAAGAACACAAGAGCCACAGACCAAACTGAAATGGAAACCAGCGGTGTAAGATCAGACATTTGTTTATATCCCTTATCCTTTTCCTCATCCACATGTTTAGCTTTTTATCCCTGTCGGTTGACATTTTTGCAGAGGGTGTTGACAATCCTTTCGACCCAGATTCTTGGCAGAAACATTTCCTCACAAGGTTTTGAATGATACGTATATTTTTTTTACGGCTCTGCATGGTTAAACTCTAAATTGTAATATTGTTCCAAGCTATGTCTGAATTTGGTCTATGTTATAGCCTACAATCCCATCTATGTCTTCCACACAAGACATCTTCTTCTCAGCACCAAGGATAAACACTCACTTTCATCAAAGCCTCAAGTGAAGTTTGAGCTCTATTAATAGCCTCACGGCTGCAATAACAGCCCTGCCGGCAGGGACTGCCTCTTCGGGGTTAAGTTTAAACAGGCAGTGGTGACATCTCATGTTAAGCACACAGACAGATTGTTGAACAGAAGGAGGTTAGTTTACCGTTACAGAACTGCAGCAGCGAAGAGGTGTCATAGAGGCTGCTGTAGCTGGAGAACCCGTCCTCCATTCTGGACTTCCACCGTGCTCCTCCACTCCCTCCTCTCTTGTTCCCTCTCTCTCCTCCCGCTGAGTTCGCGTTACTTTCGGTTGCTTTCTACCACCGAGGCTCTTCCTCTATTCAACATCCAGTTTTCCCGGGTCAGGCTACCCGTGTCAGTTAACATGGCAGCCCATTCACTATGATTATGTCACGTGAACTCAGACCCTCCTTTTCTTTGAATGGTCCTGAGGACAAACTCCAAAAGATTAGAGGGTGAACGTCCGGGAGAAGTTCAAAACACAGGTTCTTGCTCCTCTTCTCCTCTTCTCCTCTCCCCTCTCTCCTCTCTCCAGTTGCAGCTGTGTGGCGTTAAACCGTGTGCTGATCTCAACAAGAAAAACAGATTTGAGAGGCTTGAGCTGTAAGTGGAGCTCTGGCAGCAGAGACTGTGTGTGTGTGTGTGTGTGTGTGTGTGTGTGTGTGTGTGTGTGTGTGTGTGTGTGTGTGTGTGTGTGTGTGTGTGTGTGTGTGTGTGTGTGTGTGTGTGTGTGTGTGTGTGTGTGTGTGTGTGTGTGTGTGTGTGTGTGAGAGGGAGGGGGAGAGAGAGAGAGAGAGAGAGAGAGAGAGAGCGAGAGCGAGAGCGAGAAACTCTGTGTGTGTGTGTGAGGGAGGGAGAGAGAGAGAGAGAGAGAGAGAGAGAGAGAGAGAGAGAGAGCGAGAGAGAGAAACTCTGTGTGTGTGTGTGTACGAGAGAGAGAGAGAGAGAGAGAGAGAGAGAGAGAGAGAGAGAGAGAGAGTGTTTGTGCGTGTGAGTGTGAGTGTTTGGATAATGCCTTGGACAGAGTTCCCCGGCCCGGCCTTTCACTGACTGTGGACGAGTGAGAGCAGAGGGGGTTGGGCCTCTTTCAAAACACAGATCCTCCCTCTTGCCTAGAGAGGACACAGAGAGTGAGCGAGAGAGAGTGAGCGAGAGAGAGTGAGCGAGAGAGAGTGAGCGAGAGAGAGAGAAAGGAGAGTGAGAGAGAGGGAGAGAGAGAGAGAGAAAGGAGAGGGAAAGAGAGAGAGAGCGAGAGAGAGAGAGAAAGGAGAGTGAAAGAGAGGGAGAGAGAGTGAAAGGAGAGTGAGAGAGAGAGAAAGGAGAGGGAGAGAGAGAGAGAGAAAGGAGAGTGAGAGAGTGAGAGTGAGTGAGAGAGAGAGAGAGAGAGAGAAAGGAGAGTGAGAGAGAGAGTGAGAGTGAGAGAGAGAGAGAAAGGAGAGCGAGAGAGAGAGGAGAGAGAGAAAGGAGAGTGAGACAGCCTATGATCACCAGAAAGGAATGGAATAAAGGGAAACAAGGAAGAAGGTGGCAGCTAGTAGAAGGAAATGAGATATAGTAAGTGAGTTGCTGTGTTGTTTTTCAGCTCTTCTAGCCTGCTGTTAGAAACCTTCCTGCCAGAATAATAATCCCAAAAGAGCCAATGATACGAGAGAAACTGAATGGATATTAATAAATATAGAGTAAAGCTCTTTCTCGGTTTCAAAGAGAAGAATCCAAGCGAAGAGAAGAATCCAAGCGAAGAGAGGCATCCAAGAGAAGAGAGGAATCCAAGCGAAGAGAGGAATCCAAGAGGAGAGGAATCCAAGAGAAGAGAGGGATCCAAAAGAAGAGAAGGATCCAAAAGAAGAGAAGAATCGAAAAGAAGAGAGGGATCCAAGAGAAGAGAGGGATCCAAGAGATGAAAAGAATCCAAGCGAAGAGAGGGATCCAAGAGAAGAGAGGGATCCAAGAGAAGAGAGGGATCCAAGAGAAGAGAAGATTCCAAGCGAAGATAAGAATCCAAGAGAAGAGAGGAATCCAAGAGAAGAGAGGGATCCAAGAGAAGAGAAGAATCCAAGAGAAGAGAGGAATTCAAGAGAAGAGAGGAATCCAAGAGAAGAGAGGGATCCAATAGAAGAGAGGGATCCAATAGAAGAGAGGGATCCAAGAGAAGAGAAGAATCCAAGAGAAGAGAGGGATCCAAGAGAAGAGAAGAATCCAAGCGAAGAGAAGAATCCAAGAGAAGAGAAGAATCCAAGAGAAGAGAGTAATCCAAGAGAAGAGAGGAATTCAAGAGAAGAGAGGAATCCAAGAGAAGAGAGGGATCCAAGAGAAGAGAGGGATCCAAAAGAAGAGAGGGATCCAAAACAATTGAAGAATACAAGAGAAGAGAGTAATCCAAGAGAAGAGAGGAATTCAAGAGAAGAGAGGAATCCAAGAGAAGAGAGGGATCCAATAGAAGAGAGGGATCCAAGAGAAGAGAAGAATCCAAGAGAAGAGAGGGATCCAAGAGAAGAGAAGAATCCAAGAGAAGAGAGGGATCCAAGAGAAGAGAAGAATCCAAGCGAAGAGAAGAATCCAAGAGAAGAGAAGAATCCAAGAGAAGAGAGTAATCCAAGAGAAGAGAGGAATTCAAGAGAAGAGAGGAATCCAAGAGAAGAGAGGGATCCAAGAGAAGAGAGGGATCCAAAAGAAGAGAGGGATCCAAAACAATTGAAGAATACAAGAGAAGAGAGTAATCCAAGAGAAGAGAAGAATTCAAGAGAAGAGAGGAATCCAAGAGAAGAGAGGGATCCAATAGAAGAGAGGGATCCAAGAGAAGAGAAGAATCCAAGAGAAGAGAGGGATCCAAGAGAAGAGAAGAATCCAAGCGAAGAGAAGAATCCAAGAGAAGAGAAGAATCCAAGAGAAGAATCCAAGAGAAGAGAGTAATCCAAGAGAAGAGAGGAATTCAAGAGAAGAGAGGAATCCAAGAGAAGAGAGGGATCCAAGAGAAGAGAGGGATCCAATAGAAGAGAGGGATCCAAAAGAAGAGAAGAATCCAAAAGAAGAGAGGGATCCAAGAGAAGAGAGGGATCCAAGCGAAGAAAAAAATCCAAGAGAAGAGAGGGATCCAAGAGAAGAGAGGGATCCAAGAGAAGAGAGGGATCCTTAGAAGAAAATAATCCAAGTGAAGAGAAGGATCCAAGAGAAGAGAGGAATCCAAGAGAAGAGAGGAATCCAAGAGAAGAGAGGGATCCAAGAGAAGAGAGGAATCCAAGAGAAGAGAGGGATCCAAGAGAAGAGAAGGATCCAAGAGAAGAGAGGGATCCAAGAGAAGAGAGGGATCCAAGAGAAGAGAGGAATCCAAGAGAAGAGAAGAATCCAAGAGAAGAGAGGGATCCAAGAGAAGAGAGGAATCCAAGAGAAGAGAGGGATCCGTCCATTCAGGAGAAAAAGACCAGAAACAGATGGAAGTGTAACACAGAGAAGAGATGGAGATTCGCTGAGACTAGCAAAGAATAGGGACTTATATTGTAGAAGAGTGTCCCGGTCTACCGGTCAGAGTTCAACGGGTAGATAGAAATAGATGACAAGCGGAACAAGGAATCACATCCGGTCTATTTGTGACATTCCTATCTGCAACGTTCCACAATATTTGGCTCTGGAGGCAGACTGGGTCAGAGAGGGATTTGGTTCACAAAGTCACAAAACAATGTGAAGTCACATCTTCCCACTCCATTTTCCCAAGAAGCTAAACAAGAAGGTGGTTGAATACAATCAGCATTGTTATTATCAGCCTTCTCTGTCTTTTAAAAGCAGACAGTGTATTCATCAAAGAAGATGTAGAGGTGGAGAGAAAGAAGCGAGGGAGGGAGGGAGGGGGGATGGAAAGTGCCTCTACATTTTGACTGGGGATTTTCTGCAGCCGTCAAAGAAGAGATAGGGGAGGATGAGAAGGAAGGAAAGGGAGGGAGGGAAGGAGGAGAGAGAGGGAGGAGAGGGAGGGAGGGAGGGAGGGAGGGAGGGAGGGAGGGAGGGAGGGAGGGAGGGAGGGAGGGAGGGAGGGAGGGAGGGAGGGAGGGAGAAATACCGTCTCTACATTTTAACCTGGGGCTCCTGACTGCAGCCGTCACGGGGGAAAACCTCTTTCAATTATTCATGCACCTGGCGTGGGATGGAAAGAAAAATATATACATAAAGATGACTGTGACCTATATTTACTTCTCAAACACTCCTCGCACTGTTCTGAAAACAGGAAACAGGGCCCAAAAACATGGATGCAAGAAGAGACAGATTTCAGATCTGTTTCAACCTGAACTGCTTTGTCTCGGAGCACGTTAGCGATTTGTTAGGGGCTTTTCTACTGACCCTAGAACAGACCGGGGCTAGGTATCTCTGGTGGATACTGGTGGTGGAGCGTTCTCTTCTATTTCCCCTCAAGGGATTGCACTGTGCACTCTGTTCTGTTCCACCTAGCTAGTCTACTACACAACAGGATAAAGCCCCTCTTAAGAATTCTATTTTTTGGCAACCTACAGGAGCGAACAAGGCTCCCCTGTGTAGTGTTTGTATATCAACGATGTTGGAGACACTACTGGATCTGTCTGTATCACAAACGTTGTTGCCTTCACTCGGCCATTTTTTTCCTTCTGCATCACAATGTGAATGATGGGGGATACCCTTTTGAAAGATGTTTATATGTCTGTTCAAGTTTATATTGATCTGTTTTTCTCCTGGCATAGTGGTATGTCATACAAATTTACACACACACAACAACGAACACGAATGTAGACATATGCCGATGTATAAAACAAAGTGGTGCGTCTTTCCTTTAGATGTCCTCAACTGAAAATCACAATATTGTCTGAGGAAAGCCTTACTGTGGCTAAATTAGAATCCAGTCAGATTAGAGTGTATATTCTATTGTAGCTCCCCAAGTCTTTATGAGGGCAGTTCTAGATTAGGGAAGGAGAGGGTGAGGTAATACAATGGTTGGGTGAGGGGAAGTGAGGCAGGGTTATCCCGCGGGTGGCACCTGGAGGAGGGATCTACTCCCCTTCACCCCGTCCCCCTCACCCCACCCCCACCGCCCAATCCGCCACCCTGTCCCCTCATCCTGCCCCCCCGCCCTGTTCCCCCACCCCAACCCCTCACCCCCCCCCCCCCCCCCCCCCCCCCCCCCACAGCTTTGGAGCAGTATTAGACAGGGCCTGCCAGTCTGCCAGTGGGCCAGGATTAAAGCCACAATCAAAGGTAGATGGCTGTCCGAGAGGATTAATCCCTTTCTCTATGATGTACCTACCATCTGCCTGGAAGCTGATGATCCCAATGTGTTTTTACTAGGGTGCGTCCCAAAACTAAGTCCCCCTAGCCTTAGTCAAACATTGGAGTCAACCTCAATTTGTCCCGTTTGGAGAGATCTGAGGGCACCCAATATGCTCTAAATGGATCGCAGCCAAAACGTCTGTCTTTGTGTAAAGGTATTTCACCAAGTGTTCCGGTGTTACTGGGGTGTGTCACACAAATTGCCTATTAGTCAATTATTTGGCCAACCCTAGCCTAGGGATGAGGCTAGGTCAACCCCAATGTGTCTGTTGGAGATCTGAGGACACAAATTAAAACAGGAACCAAAATGGTTTTAGTCTGTCTGATGGGCTGAGAGAGAGCCTGAGTAATGAGGGTCAAGGTTCATGAAGGGGTAATCAGCGGTCTGGGCAGCACACTGTCAGAGCCTCAGACTGAAGCTCTATTCCATCTTACACTGGCTCATCTGGCTGTGAGAGCCGGATAGTGTGAACATAATAAGACTGGTGACAGCAGGTCATCACCTCCTTTCCTACTAATGTTCCCATCTGTGGAAGGGAGAGTGGAAATAGCAGTGGAGTGTGTGTGTGTGTGTGTGTGTGTGTGTGTGTGTGTGTGTGTGTGTGTGTGTGTGTGTGTGTGTGTGTGTGTGTGTGTGTGTGTGTGTGTGTGTGTGTTTGTGTGTGTGTGTGTGTGTGTGTGTGTGTGTGTGTGTGTGTGTGTGTGTAAGCGTGTGTGTGTAAGCGTGCGTGTGTGTGTGTGTGTGTTTCTCCTGTGTTCAGACCTCTACTAAATGCAGTCTCTTTCTGAAATGACAACCTGCGCCTGCCTGACTCTCACCACCAATGGCTCTTAGCTAAAGTCGTCACAGGAAAGCCCTGTTTGCAGTATGTCTCACCAAGCAACAGAAACTGTCCATACAAGTAAAATCATCACTCACAGAATTTTTTTTGTGCGGAATATCATCAGGAATACAATCTTGACCTATAAACCCAGAAGCTACACTATGTGGTGAACTGTTCATGTTAATCAGCAGTACAGTCATTCATGTGTTGGGTTCATCCATCCACAAATCAATATTTTGGTTGTAAAAAAATATATTGTACAATGTCCTTATTCCTTCCTCAATATAATAGGATAGGTGTGAAACTGTCAAACAACATAACCAGCCAGCATCATAACATAACCAGCCAGTATCATTACTAGCCAGTATCATAACATAACTAGCCAGTATCATAACCAGCCAGTATCATAACATAACCAGCCAGTATCATAACATAACTAGCCAGTATCATAACCAGCCAGTATCATAACATAACCAGCCAGTATCATAACCAGCCAGTATCATAACATAACTAGCCAGTATCATAACCAGCCAGTATCATAACATAACCAGTCAGTATCTTAACGTAACCAGCCAGTATCTTAACATAACCAGCCAGTATCATAACATAACTAGCCAGTATCATAACCAGCCAGTATCATAACATAACCAGCCAGAATCATAACATAACCAGCCAGTATCATAACCAGCCAGTATCATAACCAGCCAGTATCATAACATAACCAGCCAGTATCATAACATAACCAGCCAGTATCATAACATAACCAGCCAGTATCACAACATAACAAGCCAGTATCATAACCAGCCAGTATGATAACATGACCAGCCAGTATCATTACATAACCAGCCAGTATCATAACCAGACAGTATCATGACCAGCCAGTATCATAACCAGCCAGTATCATAATATGACCAGCCAGTATCATAACCAGACAGTATCATGACCAGCCAGTATCATAACCAGCCAGTATCATAACATGACCAGCCAGAATCACAACCAGCTAGCATCATAACATGATTAGCCGGCCAGTATCATAACTCGCCAGTATCATAACCAGCCAGTATCATAACATAACCAGCCAGTATCATAACCAGCCAGTATCATAACCAGCCAGTATCATAACATGACCAGCCAGTATCATAACATAACCAGCCAGTATCATAACATAACCAGCCAGTATCATAACCAGCCAGTATCATAACATAACCTGCCAGTATCATAACATAACCAACCAGTATCATAACATAACCAGCCAGTATCATAACATAACCAGCCAGTATCATAACATAACCAGCCAGTATCATAACATAACCAGCCAGTATAATAACTCGCCAGTATCATAACCAGCCAGTATCATAACATAACCAGACAGTATCATAACATAACCAGCCAGTATCATAACATAACCAGCCAGTATCATAGCTCGCCAGTATCATAACCAGCCAGTATCATAACCAGCCAGTATCATAACATAACCAGCCAGTATCATAACATAACCAGCCAGTATCATAACATAACCAGCCAGTATCAAAACATAACCAGCCAGTATCATAACTCGCCAGTATCATAACCAGCCAGTATCATAACATAACCAGAGAGTATCATAACATAACCAGCCAGTATCATAGCTCGCCAGTATCATAACCAGCCAGTATCATAACATAACCAGCCAGTAACATAACATAACCAGCCAGTATCATAACCAGCCAGTATCATAACCAGCCAGTATCAATACATAACCAGCCAGTATCTTAACCTAACCAGCCAGTATCATAACATAACCAGCCAGTATCATAACCAGCCAGTATCATAACATAACCAGCCAGTATCATAACATAACCAGCCAGTATCATAACATAACCAGCCAGTATCATGACCAGCCAGTATCTTAACCAGCCAGTATCATAACATAACCAGCCAGTATCATAACATAACCAGCCAGTATCATAACATAACCAGCCAGTATCACAACATAAGCAGCCAGTATCAGAACCAGCCAGTATGATAACATGACCAGCCAGTTTCATAACATGACCAGCCAGTATCATAACCAGCCAGTATCATAACATGATTATCCAGCCAGTATCATAACTCACCAGTATCATAACCAGCCAGTATCATAACATAACCAGCCAGTATCATAACCAGCCAGTATCATAACCAGCCAGTATCATAACATGACCAGCCAGTATCATAACATAACCAGCCAGTATCATAACCAGCCAGTATCATAACATAACCAGCCAGTATCATAACATAACCAGCCAGTATCATAACTCGCCAGTATCATATCATAACCAGCCAGTATCACAACATAACCAGCCAGTATCATACCATAACCAGCCAGTATCATAACATAACCAGCCAGTATCATAACATAACTAGCCAGTATCATAACTCGCCAGTATCATAACCAGCCAGTATCATAACCAGCCAGTATCATAACATGACCAGCCAGTATCATAACATAACCAGCCAGTATCATAACATAACCAGCCAGTATCATAACATAACCAGCCAGTATCATAAAATAACCAGCCAGTATCATAACATAACCAGCAAGTATCATAACATAACCAGCCAGGATCATAGCTCGCCAGTATCATAACCAGCCAGTATCATAACTTAACCAGCCAGTATCATAACCAGCCAGTATCATAACCAGCCAGTATCAATACATAACCAGCCAGTATCATAACATAACCAGCCAGTATCACAACATAACCAGCCAGTATCATAACATAACCAGCCAGTATCATACCATAACCAGCCAGTATCATAACATAACCAGCCAGTATCATAACATAACCAGCCAGTATCATAACATAACCAGCCAGTATCATAACATAACCAGCCAGTATCATAACCAGCCAGTATCAATACATAACCAGCCAGTATCATAACATAACCAGCCAGTATCACAACATAACCAGCCAGTATCATACCATAACCAGCCAGTATCATACCATAACCAGCCAGTATCATAACATAACCAGCCAGTATCATAACATAACCAGCCAGTATCATAGCTCGCCAGTATCATAACCAGCCAGTATCATAACCAGCCAGTATCATAACATAACCAGCCAGTATCATAACCAGCCAGTATCATAACATGACCAGCCAGTATCATAACATAACCAGCCAGTATCATAACATAACCAGCCAGTATCATAACATAACCAGCCAGTATCATAACATAACCAGACAGTATCATAACATAACCAGCCAGTATCATAACATAACCAGCCAGTATCATGACCAGCCAGTATCATAACCAGCCAGTATCATAACCAGCCAGTATCATAACATAACCAGCCAGTATCATAACATAACCAGCCAGTATCATAACATAACCAGCCAGTATCACAACATAACCATCCAGTTTCATAACATAACCAGCCAGTATCATAACATAACCAGCCAGTATCATAACAGAACCAGCCAGTATCATAACATAACCAGCCAGTATCATAACATAACCAGCCAGTATCATAAAATAACCAGCCAGTATCATAACTCGCCAGTATCATAACAAGCCAGTATCATAACATAATCAGACAGTATCATGACATAACCAGCCAGTATCATAACATAACCAGCCAGTATCATAACCAGCCAGTATCATAACCAGCCAGTATCAATACATAACCAGCCAGTATCATAACATAACCAGCCAGTATCACAACATAACCAGCCAGTATCATACCATAACCAGCCAGTATCATAACATAACCAGCCAGTATCATAACATAACCAGCCAGTATCATAACCAGCCAGTATCATAACCAGCCAGTATCATAACATAACCAGCCAGTATCATAACATAAACTGACAGTATCATAACATAACCAGCCAGTATCATACCATAACCAGCTAGTATCATAACTCTCCAGTATCATAACCAGCCAGTATCATAACCAGCCAGTATCATAACCAGCCAGTATCAATACATAACCAGCCAGTATCATAACATAACCAGCCAGTATCACAACATAACCAGCCAGTATCATACCATAACCAGCCAGTATCATACCATAACCAGCCAGTATCATAACATAACCAGCCAGTATCATAACCAGCCAGTATCACAACATAACCAGCCAGTATCATAACATAACCAGCCAGTATCATAACTCGCCAGTATCATAACCAGCCAGTATCATAACATAACCAGCCAGTATCCTAACTTAACCAGCCAGTATCATAACATAACCAGCCAGTATCATAACTCGCCAGTATCATAACCAGCCAGTATCATAACATAACCAGACAGTATCATAACATAACCAGCCAGTATCATAACATAACCAGCCAGTATCATGACCAGCCAGTATCATAACCAGCCAGTATCATAACCAGCCAGTATCATAACATAACCAGCCAGTATCATAACATAACCAGGCAGTATCACAACATAACCAGCCAGTATCATACCATAACCAGCCAGTATCATAACATAACCAGCCAGTATCATAACATAACCAGCCAGTATCATAACCAGCCAGTATCATAACCAGCCAGTATCATAACATAACCAGCCAGTATCATAACCAGCCAGTATCACAACATGACCAGCCAGTATCATAACATAACCAGCCAGTATCATAACATAACCAGCCAGTATCATAACATAACCAGCCAGTATCATAACATAACCAGCCAGTATCATAACATAATCAGACAGTATCATAACATAACCAGCCAGTATCATAACATAACCAGACAGTATCATAGCTCGCCAGTATCATAACCAGCCAGTATCATAACATAACCAGCCAGTATCATAACATAACCAGCCAGTATCATAACATAACCAGCCAGTATCATAACATAACCAGCCAGTATCATAGCTCGCCAGTATCATAACCAGCCAGTATCATAACCAGCCAGTATCATAACATAACCAGCCAGTATCATAGCTCGCCAGTATCATAACCAGCCAGTATCATAACATAACCAGCCAGTATCATAACATAACCAGCCAGTATCATAACATAACCAGCCAGTATCATAGCTCGCCAGTATCATAACCAGCCAGTATCATAACCAGCCAGTATCATAACATAACCAGCCAGTATCATAACATGACCAGATATTATCATACAATAACCAGCCAGTGTCATAACATAACCAGCCAGTATCATACAATAACCAGCCAGTATCATAACATAACCACCCAGTATCATAACATAACCAGCCAGTATCATAACATAACCAGCCAGTATCATAACATAACCAGCCAGTATCATAACATAGCCAGCCAGTATCATAACCTGATCAGCCAGTATCATAACATAACCAGCCAGTATCATAACATAACCAGCCAGTATCATAACATAACCAGCCAGTATCATAACCAGCCAGTATCATAACCAGCCAGTATCACAACATAACCAGCCAGTATCATAACATAACCAGCCAGTATCATAACTCGCCAGTATCATAACCAGCCAGTATCATAACATAACCAGCCAGTATCCTAACTTAACCAGCCAGTATCATAACATAACCAGCCAGTATCATAACTCGCCAGTATCATAACCAGCCAGTATCATAACATAACCAGACAGTATCATAACATAACCAGCCAGTATCATAACATAACCAGCCAGTATCATGACCAGCCAGTATCATAACCAGCCAGTATCATAACCAGCCAGTATCATAACATAACCAGCCAGTATCATAACATAACCAGGCAGTATCACAACATAACCAGCCAGTATCATACCATAACCAGCCAGTATCATAACATAACCAGCCAGTATCATAACATAACCAGCCAGTATCATAACCAGCCAGTATCATAACCAGCCAGTATCATAACATAACCAGCCAGTATCATAACCAGCCAGTATCACAACATGACCAGCCAGTATCATAACATAACCAGCCAGTATCATAACATAACCAGCCAGTATCATAACATAACCAGCCAGTATCATAACATAACCAGCCAGTATCATAACATAATCAGACAGTATCATAACATAACCAGCCAGTATCATAACATAACCAGACAGTATCATAGCTCGCCAGTATCATAACCAGCCAGTATCATAACATAACCAGCCAGTATCATAACATAACCAGCCAGTATCATAACATAACCAGCCAGTATCATAACATAACCAGCCAGTATCATAGCTCGCCAGTATCATAACCAGCCAGTATCATAACCAGCCAGTATCATAACATAACCAGCCAGTATCATAGCTCGCCAGTATCATAACCAGCCAGTATCATAACATAACCAGCCAGTATCATAACATAACCAGCCAGTATCATAACATAACCAGCCAGTATCATAGCTCGCCAGTATCATAACCAGCCAGTATCATAACCAGCCAGTATCATAACATAACCAGCCAGTATCATAACATGACCAGATATTATCATACAATAACCAGCCAGTGTCATAACATAACCAGCCAGTATCATACAATAACCAGCCAGTATCATAACATAACCACCCAGTATCATAACATAACCAGCCAGTATCATAACATAACCAGCCAGTATCATAACATAACCAGCCAGTATCATAACATAGCCAGCCAGTATCATAACCTGATCAGCCAGTATCATAACATAACCAGCCAGTATCATAACATAACCAGCCAGCATCATAACCAGCCAGTATCATAACATGACCAGCCAGTATCATACAATAACCAGCCAGTATCATAACATAACCAGCCAGTATCATAACATAGCCAG